>NC_034411.1:100118584-100270663 GCF_002078875.1 Numida meleagris
TTTTTTTTTTTTTTTTTTTTTTAGTTCCCTTTCTTCCAAACCTCCCAACTAGAGACACCACAGCATTATTTTTTACAAACACCACAGCATTTCCATGTATGGAACCTAATACTTAGCTTTATATCAAAGTTTGCATTTAATATTTGGAGACAGAAAAATAAATAGACATAGAGAGAACTCACACAGATTTAAGTGTTGACTTTTATTACTGGGTTCACAAATTGTTTATTTAGTGTTTTCTTTACATACCGAGAAAGCGAGAGGTCTTTTTTTGTGTGTTTGCTTCTATGATTTTTTTCCAACTTTCCCATTTTTTAACATCTCTTTCAGCTAGTGGAGTGAAGAATCCTGACTATCAACCAACAGATCAGATTGTTGGTAGCTTTCCAAATAGTGTATAAATATGAGATTATGTGCATGTATCTTACAGATATATTCCTATGTATATTTGAATTTATACACATTTTTACATTCAGAAAGAAAAAAAAATGTTTTCACTGAAGAGAAACCTATGTTGAGTGTTTATTCATTGTCACTTTTAGTCTGAAAAGGAAAAAACTTTCATCTGAAAATCAAATATATTTGTCAGCAGAATATAATGAAGTATTTGGTTTGGGGTCAGATCAATCCAGGTCAAAATATTTTAGTTTGCTGAACAAGATCAAAGTGTTTCATTTCAAGGCAGTTCTATACACACTGTGAAATGTATTGGCAGAAGCTCACAGCAACATAGGGTCAATACAGAGAGTACCCTTCAGAAGCAATTAATAGCATCCATGGTTCATGCTCTGAGCCACACCTGGAGCTCTTGAGGCTTTCTCCATTAGTGCTAGAATCCAAGCAGATTACTCTTCTTGGGCAAAAGTTATCACTGTGAACAATGTCTGCCTGTGTCTGCACAAGTTTCTTCACTCCCAGCTTCCTTTCCCTCTATTCTTCATGCAGGACATGGCATCAACCAGTGCATAATACCATGATACCTCATGGTCTTGTGTCTTGTTGTTGACTGCAGAAGCTACATGTAAGTCATTTCATAGAAATTACAGAATGGATTGCAAGCCATGCAGTCAGGTAATACACAAGAATGTTTTTAACTTACTGGTGAGAATTATATATGCTGTAAATGTGTGAATATACAGGAATTACATGTATGAAGGCTGCTCTGAAAGTACTGTCTCCTATTTTATTATAGTCATAGGTCATACAGTCATGGGCAGATGTTGGTGGTGTGGCAGTAGGGGTTGAACCTTCCTGCCAGTATCCCATTAGATGTTGTTGCCGTGTGACAGATGGCAGCAGAGGGGCAGTCTGACAGAATGGCATCTGACATGGAAATGCGCATGAAGCATAGGCATGTTAATGAATTCCTCCATGCTGAAAAAATGATATCCATTAACATTCATCAACACTTTCTGAACATTTATGGAGACCAAACAGTGGATGTGAGCACAGTCAGGCAGTGGGTGGTGTAGTTCAGCAGTGGTGCCAGCAACAGTGGGGCACCTCTGCTGATGCAGATTTTTATGATCATGGCTTGCAGGCTTTTGTCCAAGGCTAGCAAGAATGCATAGCTAATGGTGCTATGTTACAAAATAGTGTTTTGTAACTGAATTTTCTCTATCAAATGCTGTTATTGTGCTCTATCTGTTGTAGTTTCCATGGAAATAAATAGGAGGCATTACTTTTGGAGTGACCTACGTGTATGCTTTGTATTATTACTAGCATATGTAGTCAGTTAAACTAAAATCACATGAAAGATTTTAACTAATGTGGATATAAAGCCATAAATATGTCAGGGAAGACCTAGAGAGTATTTGAAAGACAAATGAAGAAAATGATATGGATTTTTGTTGGCCTTAGCTCAGTTCAACAAATGTGTCAATAATTTCACCATGCTCATATACTATGTAGAAGCAATTTATGGAAAAATAAGACTGAATCAAGCACCTTTATGTTTGTTGTTTCTATACATGATTTTGTACTCAGTGTGGTCATTCTGAAATTAAAAGGTATCCACTGTTTGTTGTCTTCAGAAAGCTGCCAGACTATCCAATTCTGACTAGTTTTTCTTCTTTCCAGCTAGCTAACACTGATGTGCTCAGTAATGGACTATAGCTATGAAAATATAGCCCACACCTTGCCAAAGGCTGAACATCTCTGAGGCACAAGCCAGGAAAGCCACAAATAATCTAAATCATATATTTTTTTCCCCCCAGATTATTACTGCGTTTCTTTTTTACTGTTTTATGTGTCATGACATGATTTACTGCTTTTTGTGTATTGAATCAACCATGGTTGTTTGGAGGTAATAAAATTAAGATTATGAACATCTGCCTAGCTATAAGTGGTTCTTTTGGTTTGTGTGGGTTTTTTGGTGTGTGAATGTAGTTGTGCATATAGCATCGTCTGTTTTGTTCAGTGATATACTGGTGGAGAATAAGTATCACTTGCTTTTACAGAAGTACATGAATACATGCACATACCTTGGTTATGGTGAAATGAAAAAAAGATCTCTGTCACTTGATATCTTTGAATCAACAGTTCATGATTAATCTGATAGAGCACATAGATATGAAAACTGTTGGGCTTTCCATTCTGCAGTTTCAAGCAGCGTTACCAGCGCAAACTGCATTCTCTGGAGACATCCTAAATATTGTTGGATGGGCTAATTTCTGTGACTGAGAATGTGAAGCTTCACAATTACCTTTTCCTGAAAGTTTTTAAAAAGAGTCAGACTTAACTATCAGTTCTAACCATTTCTGTGAATGTAGTCCAAAAGACTGGAAATGGATGGGAGATCTTCTAACCTCTTCAGCATTGGAGTAAGCTTTTTGTGGTTCAAAGTAGACTATAAATGTATACAAATGTGATACTGGGATATAATAACAACTCTTTCAGAAAAAGCAAAAATGTTTTTGCTCAGTGCTAAAATCCTCATTTTCTCAGTCAGTTATTTTCTTAGTATGCAAGCTGAAACAATTGTATTTCTTTGGAGAAGACACCAGAAGTCTAAAACCATTCATAGAAAAGTATTGGTCTTAGTAAAACGTATTTTGTCTCTGAGTTGTGCTTTTTGTGAGTCAGAACATGGAAGGCACATCTCAAGTTCCAGTGGTGAATCAAAGCATATCTTAAATGCTTTGGATTGGAACGGACCTTAAAGATCACAGAATCGCAGGGGCTGCAAGGGACCTCTGGAGATCATCTTGTCCAACCCCCTGCTAAAGCAGGTTCCCCACAGTAGGTTACACAAGACAAAACTCTGCCAGAGTTTGAATCAATACGTACTTAGAGCCATAGGCTGCAGGGGTTAAATCACACTGAAAATGAGGTGACACTCAGGTGTGGCATGGGTCTGGGTTCAGTGTGGATTCCGACAGTCCTGCTGAAGCAGCAGCACAAGCAGGAACCAGCATGTGATCTGCTCTAGTGGGGACTGATGGTGTATCAGGCATTTCCCCTATCTGGCCATTGCTTCCTCCAAGGGAAAAAGCACTATCTCAGTACTGTTCCTCATCTCCTTCCACAGGAAAACAACAACAGACATCACAACCACAACCCGGGACAGACTTATTCCATTGGAAAGAGCAAATACTGCAGGAAAACCTCTGCCTTTGATGTATGTACTAGCAGAGAATGGTGCTGCTACGGCATTGGTGCTGCGTTATCCTCTATGCAGGCTTTTGCGCAACTCACACATTCCAGCCCTTCAGCAGGGAACTGCTAGCTTAGCAACATTAGCATGGTGTCAATATTTGTCTGCCAAAATCTCACCATTAAGTATGCTGCTAAAAGCTGGGTTTTACAGATACTAATTACTGTCTTTCCCTACCTTCTCTTATCCTACCCTTCCCCTGCCTCCTCAAGAGAAGGGATCACTTCAGCTCATAAAGGAGACTCAGCAGTTCCTATCACTAGCTCTTACATTAAAGAGACTAAGTACATTCGTTTGGACATAATTGTTAGTTATGCTTATTCAAGGATTTTCAAATTTCCTACATTTTTTTTTTCCTTCAGTATTTTAGCCTGCTGTCAAATGCACTCTCCTAAAAGCACATGGTATCTTACGTGCTCCTTTATGTTTCATCCTTCCTCTGCTTCTCTCAGACTGCAATTTAACACCACCACGCAGATGACACAGAAGTTTCAGTTGGCTAGAATGAGAGGAAATGAGCGGTCTGGGTAGCAGCAGAGGCTATAAGATAGCTCTTGAGACATTTCCCAAAATGAAAATATGGATGCTGTGTTATATCCCAGACAACAAGCACTGAATCTGTAACACCCAAGTTGAACTCCTGAGAGCTGCCTCTCCTAGTTCCAGTCATCAAAGTACATTTGTTTTAATGTGATGAATCTATATAACATGAAGCATCAGAACTTGAGGTGCATCTATATGTGTAATACTTACTAGTTTCAATTGGAACTGGACACTTTTCCAAGCTCTGGACCACTAGTTCCCCATGTGGCTGTGCACATGCAGGGTATCAATCAGGGACAGAAATAAGCAGATGAATGTGTAAGTGGCAAGAACTGTGTTAGCTGCCTTGTCTTGACATTGCCAAAGAAAATGTGGTATGGCTTCAGGGCTGTGGCCTGCAGGCTGCCATCTATTTCACCTGTGTCTGTCCAGAGCACTGGCATGTGTGAACTCCAGGCCCCATATTGAGGGAGATGGGTTACTCACAGCCACACACAGGCAGGTAACAGGGGCAGCCTGAGATGTCATTTGGACAATGAGGTAATGGGGGAAGGTAGTTCTGTACTAAGCACCAAATAGGTTCCCCATCTAAGCATGGGTTACAAAACACAGAAAAACAGCAAGATGCTGTTAAAAGCATTTTCATGTCTGTAGATAAAGGAAAGCAAAAAATCATAGAATCATAGAATGATTCATAGAATGCATCGTCTGTAGATAAAGGAAAGCAAAGATCCAATGCATTTCCCTTACATTAGTGGCCTTTTTTGATGGGCTGAGTTATAGGAAATATTTACACAGGGCTACAGGCATGACACAGGACCCATGGTGACTGATGGCTTTTTAGAGTGGCAGCAGGAGGTTGGGTGACATTCTATATGGCATCTCACACAGGAACACGTGGGATGCTATAGAAAAACATAGACAAATGAGTGGAACCTTCGATCTCCAAAACAAAATGAACATAAAGAAAGACTCCTCTAACTAACACTGAAAAGAAATTGTAAATATTTCATTTCTCTGATAAACACTAGGAACAGAATTTATTAGTTATTTCCATAAGATGAATGTTTCTTTGATACATATTAGCTCATTGTACGTGTATGCTACTCATATAGACACATAGACACAATGCTCATCCTGTGAATAGCATAGGTTTAATATGAGTCAGAGATGTCTGCCTGTGAATATATATGTGTATATAAATATTTCTGTATATACATACACACATCTTTAGAAGTATGTGCATATTCAGCTATAGATATACATATAGAGAGATTTCTGGATCTAGAAATACGCATTTTAATTGTCAAGCACAGATATATTGCTGTTCAAACAAATGGATATACACATATACATAATAAAATCTGGAAAAATATCCATTCTTGCACAATCAGATATATCTGTCTCTATATGATAAACAGAAATGCAGATAGGGGCATCACATCAAAACTTCACCAGTAGATTTCTTATTGTTATGAGACTGTCACCCTCTTAGTTTATAGAAGACTGAACACTGAGCAGAATTTGAGCGTAAGCCTACAGTACTAGCTTCCGCTTGACTCCAGCCTCCGCTTCGTCTGTCAGCACGGCTGGTAACAGCTAAGGGTTTGCTGGTGTGATAGGTGAGCTCCATCCCTTGGGGGGCTAATGTTGTGAGACAGTTGTGCCTCCTTTTGTTTCCATATTCCCTCGAGGACACATTCTGGAGGCATGGTTGTGTTTACTCTGCAATTTAAAACAATTTTTTTTGTTGTTGTTTTTTAAAGTCAGTAATCGCATTTGCTTTACTTCCTTCCAGCTTTCACTCGAAATCACTGTTTACCAGTTTTGGTGTGGCCAGATGACTAAGTCGGTATATATTAAGGAACATGTAACAATGTTGTGATGAGAATTAGCGATACTCTGAAAAGACAGAAACATTGGCTGCTGTGTTTTGTGCTGTTTAGTCTGGGGGTAATGAAGAGCTCACAGATGACCTGATTTCATTAAAGTAGGTCAGATTTGACTGAAACATAGCTATGGCTCTCACCCAGCAGTGCAGTGTCTCTCTCCGCAACCCTCTCAGCCCTCCCTCCTGTCACCTCGGCATTTGCAGTCTTTCAGGGATTTACCTTCAGGCTTTGTTAGTATCTTAGCCAAATGTATACTACAAGACGTAATCTCCAGAGCTCCCTGTGTTTTGCCAGAGGATGTGTGATGGAAAGGATGACCGTACTTCTGTCTTTTACTGCAAGAAAAGTGATGATGTGAGAAGATAGCACACTTGATAAAAGACCATTTATGTAGCATAGATATTTCCCAGTGAAATCCTATCTGGACAAGGTGCCTACTATGTTTACTGCAAGGTTGCTGAGCCAGATTACCTGTATGATCATGGAAAACTTATCTAATTTTCTATTTATTTGCCATGCTTCATTTCCATGAGTTTTGTAGTAGAGTAGCCATTCTGATTTGGCAAGATTCCACCAGGAAAGCATCTTACAAAAAGGGTTCTGAGAATGACTTTGCTAGACCTTGTGTTCACAGGTAAGAATACATCAGTAGATATGAGAATTGTTCACAACTTTTGATGGGATGGATGTAACGCTGTGAGATGCTGGAAACAGACGGGATTCGGTATTGTCATCTAACAGAATGTCTGCCAAGAGAGTTTCCTACCAGCATCACTGGGAGTAAGATGGGATCTGTAGACCAGATCTAAACAAAGATGTTAGAGAAGCTACTCAGACAGTACTCAGCTTGGAAAACAAACAAACAAAAAAACCCACCAAAAAATAGGTTCTGTTAGGTGAAAGAATGACATAGTAAGACTTACATAGGACACAGCCTTTACCTGGAAGAGATTTTGAAAGCATTGGGCTGACAAACCTGCTCAGACTTTCTGTTCAGCTGCTAAAACTGCACTAATTTTTATGCTGAAATTTTCTTGTTACTTTCATTTACAACCTATAGTTTTGTGATTCCCAGAGAGATACTGCTTCCTATTTCTCTCTATTTGAAAGATAATCAGATATTTTTGTGCTTCGTGTCAAAATGTCTCTGAAATTTTATCAGCCAATATACATTTCCCTTCTTTTGCAGACATATTACATTTAAACCAGAGCCTACGTAACTGCTGAAATTTGGGGACTTTGCTTTCCCAGCTCCCGCCTCCTCACTTCTCTTCCTTGCCCTTAATTGTAGTGATTGTGCCCCTCATGACTTCTAAAGCTGGTGTTTTGTTCTCCCATTTGCTTCAGGTCATTACAGTAAAATCTTTTCATTCCTGAAATCTTTTTTCCCCCCATTAGTCCTGAGACAAATAAATTGATTGTGATTTTCAGAGGCAACTGGGGTGGTCAAGCAGTTCCCAGAGAAGTCTGTAATAAGATTACTTGCCTTAGTAATTTGAGGACCATGGGTTTCTGAAAATTCCAAGACTTCTGGCTACATTTTGGCATTTTTATATTTCTTCTACTTGGTCTCCCTTTGCAAAAAGCACAGTAATTCTACACAGTTCACACCATTATAAGTAAGTCCAATATTATTTATTCTAACAGAGAAATACCGTGTCTTGTTCAACTTAGAGAAATAGAACACTTTGGATCATCGAGTCCTGTCTTCTGCTCTTACTAGCAATTGTACAATGTAATTTTGTTCCTAAACATACCAGATTCTATTGCCAAACTACTTTGGTTTCCTTTTCTAATCCAGTATTCTCTTGTAATTGAGGTCTGCTTCAACTGAAAACTTTGAAGAGCTGAACTTTGTCAGATAAAAGCTGTGTTTAAAATGATCAGTATTATTTGATTTAAACGAAGATTGCCATAGTCTCAGTAAAAGAAGAAGAAAAGCAAAAGAGGTTTTATAAAGAAAATCATACTTGTTCTCAAGGTCTTGCTATGACTTGGGAATCTTTGTCTTAGCGCTTCCCTTCTCTTCTGACAGAACGTGTGTTTGTCCGCCTGTCTGTGCTGTAGAGACTTTCCATTACCCCCATTTTGTACATGAGAAAGTAACACAGGAGACGTCTAAGTAAGCTGTCTGTGAGCTATGGCAGTATGAAGGACAACAGAGCAAAAAATCAACCACGGCCCACGAATGGTGGGATAACGCCTCCTGTGTGATGCCGTAATGCTTGTCCATGTCTGATGACACCAGTGGGAATTCTGCTCATATGGAGCTTTATAAATCCAAAGTTTGCAGTTTGTACTATCTGGGTAATGGTTTGGGTTGCTCCGGGGTGACTCAACTGTAATGTTGTTACTGACTACAGTTGTGATTGCAGCTGTATCTGTTGTTTCTTTTCTAACTGAAAGATGCAAAAGATGTGTGCTCAGTGATTTTTCTCAATACAGATTAACTGGAAGGATCATCATTTTCAGGCTCAGATTCATCTTTTATAAGCGTCAACAAAGGCATAACACTTTAGTTTACTACCGCCCTCAAATCAAAGGAGATCAAAACCCTCGCCTTGAAAAGAATGTGCAACTCAGTAGGACCTGATCTTGTTGTATTATTGCATCCATTGCAACTGCACAGTTCAGGCAGGTGTTAGTTTCAATTAACCTGGGATTCAGGTATTCACAACATCTTGTCTGCCAATTATCCACATAATTACATGGCCCCGGACTGCAGAATAGAATCAGCCATCATGCTAGGCATGTGTGATTACTGAAGAAAAGAGGAATTCAGAGGGTGTATGAGTAAAGCACAGCTCCAATGATCATGGACAAAAGTGGTCTTTAGTGAAGAAAGCTTATTTACTAGGCTCTTGCTGATCTCTTGAATGCAGAAACTGTGCCAACACTGTTTATGTGACACGCAGATGCCTCACAGCTGTCCGCTGTTTTTGTATTCTTATTCAGTCAGTAGGTAAAGTGAGAACTTATTTAGCATTTTTTCAAGGAAGAAACTGAAAGGCATTCCAGAGAGCTAATGACACAGCCCTATATGGCAAGAAAGCAAAATATGAGAGTCAAGTAAACCTTAAATCCAACTTTCTCAGACCGGGATGTCAGCTGAAAAAGACAACTGCTGACATTTTGATCTGAAATATCCACTGACTTGGTCAATATGTATGGCTCTAGCACTGTTCTGTCAAAATTCAAACCACCATGGGCCTCCACATAAAGATCTTTTAAGGTCAAAGGCCAAAGGTCTTTTTGAGCCCTAAATGCCATGTACCTTTGTACTACTTCAAGCTACAATGCTATAGAAAATGTGACATTATGGACAAATGTTTTGCAAAGTAGGAAGTGTGTTTGCAATCTCAAATTGTGTAAAATCTACAGCCTATTTTTATGTAGGAAGTATTCTCATCTATGCAATAGTTTTTGCTTTTATTTTCAGTATAGGAACCTCATCATCAAATGTAATGCCTATTTGTAAATTTCTGCACCATTTTCTCACTAAGCACATCGTTAACACAAATATTTAAACAAAGAATTCTCCAAAGAGCTGAAATATCCACACATTTTAATTTTTATAGAAATTCTTTGGTTTTAGTAGAATGCATGGGATATGATTAATTGCTCTGCTATGAATATTTTCTCCTTCCCTTTGCATATATTTGTATTCGTGTTTATATTTATTTACATAGATAATTCTTTTTTAAAAATCTAAATGATGGAAGTTGTAAATGCCATATTGAGGGATTTTTGTGATTTTCCAGTAAGAGAGCTAATCAGCTTCTACTGAAATTCTGTATTATGCCAAAGAAAGCATTTCAAACATATACCAGTTCTTTGGGAACTATAGTACCAAAAGCTCAGGGACATTTGTCCCACAAGGCAGCTTTTTCTCGACGTCATATCCATACATCTTATATCAATCACAGATATAATCTGTTTGACAGCTGTGCGTTTGGGGCATTGTGATACACGAAGGTTCCAGATTAATACATGAGCTCAGAGATATTTGCTGTCATGAAAATAACAGTTTTAATGCAGTTTGAGTGTTGTCTGTATTCAGTTTTGAGAAAAATAATTGGGCCCCAAACCTATGGATATTTCTATAGTTGCATCCTGATTTAAATAACACCATCCTTTTCTCAATAATATCTAGTTTTTCTTTCAAAGGACCAAGGCAAGAATGAGGCATTGAAAAGGAAAGCAGCCAGGACTGTTGATATGCTGGTAAATATATTGGTGGCTTCCTCACCTCCTGCTTGGATGTACTGGTGAGAAATAGTCTTGTGAAGATTTCTTCTTTTATTTATTGCTGTCATTAATATCATTACTGAAGGACACCTCAAGCTTCTCAGTGCTCCTGCATGGATTTTGGAGCATGGCTAGAGCAGTCCTTTTCTGTGGGGGATGAAGAGTCAGGCAAAGTAGCAAAAGAAAGGAGAAGACAGCAATGAGTCATTTGATTCACACTGCACACATGCTGAGCTGCATCTTGCTTCTGTGAAACCCATGAACTGAGGGATGTATAAACAGGAAGATTACCTGTAAGACATTACAGTTACCTCCCTGTGTTCTCTAACTTTGCAAAGCATGGACTAGAACAGTGTCCCATATGGTTCAAGCCATGCTTTATAAGATATATAATCCATCCAGAAGGGGTCCAAAGTGAACAACAGAAAGATCACAGAACGATCTAGAAAATGTCATGCCTGAAGGAAGTCAGAAAGGGCTATAAACTGAGAAAAAAATGGAGAGTTTGCCCGCTGTATGATGGAGCCCTGCAGAGAGGGCAGGAATATGGCAAATAGGAAGTACAGAGGTAGTTTGGGTTAAACACTCAAAAACCTCCTTCCTCATGAAAGTTCCTACATTGAAGCACTGGAGTGAGCTGCATGGAGAGGCCCTGGAGTCCCTTTTAGAAAAGATCTATAAAAGTAGGTTAGACAAATAGCTTTAAAGAATGCTGTAAATATGATCTCCTGATGTAGACAGATGGATCTTGAGGGTTTTTTAACCCATTCTCCCCAATTTCCTCTTTAGGCAAGTGTAAGTCTACTGTAGTTTAACAGATTGTTACATCTGATGGCTTGTATAAATGACACAACCTGCAGCGTTAGCTTTGGGTGAGCAGTTCCCATCTGTGAACATTGCAAAAGCCATAACCATAACCAGCTCTAATTAGCCTTCTATATCACAATTTTAGCAACTAGGACAACAACCTGGCTATAAAGGATGAATGATCCTTTCGCCCCAGTGGATGTTTCTTCAGGCTCAGTGAACCTGGTAAGTCCACATGAGGAAGCTGACAGTACTGCTATCCACGATGTATCTTTTTCTCCTTTGCTATTCTGCAGGGGACGTGAGTCTCCAGGACTGTGTATTCAACATCTTCCACAAGCGCTGCTTTCATACACAGAATAACCTACTTGTGCATTGACGTTCTGTACTGAAAAATCACAGGGGTTACAGTGGAGAGGATGAAGGGAGGGAGAGAAGAGGAGAGATTTATGATAAGCAGGTAGTTGGCTGCTCTTCACTGAAGGCATGTAAATAGTGCAAAATTCTGACATCAGCACGTTCTCAAACTTAGGCACTGTTGTGAGCTCTCCTTTCAGACATGGGTATGTTTTTAGACAGAGTAGAAGGATGACCCAATAATTCCTCTCAGCCTCATGCATAAATATTTGCATCACAGGTTTCAAGAGCAGAGAAAAAGCAGTCTTGCTTTGCCTGCTCCTCCCCCAACTGCTTGTCTCACAGTTTTCTACTATCCCAATGGCAAAAATGCACTTTCAGCTGTGATGAGTGTTTCCGATTTGTAATCCAGGCCAGTCTGTGTCTTCGCAAACTGCCAGAATTGTGAAGGATGCTGGTCTTAGCCAGATGCTCATATCTGAGGTCAGAAAAAGGCTGATCTTTTGAATTCTGTCTGCACTGAAGCCAGAAGGCATATGTGCTGTACCTGCCTGAGGGTCGCTTGAGATTGGAAGGCTGATAGATTTCTGTCTGCCTTTTCAACCAACTACTTTGTTTCTCTCGCACTGGAGCTGCATAAATTCACATTGCGTTCTTTGTTATATCTGTTTCATTGAAAATACACAGGGAGCCTTGTACAGAAAGCGAGACGTTCTGGATTTTTGGCTCTGATACCTCCCGATAAGAAAAAACACCAAACAAATACATGACAGAGCATTAAGGAGAGCTGCTGAGAGGACACCGTTCAGAGGACATATCAGACTAACTCAATTGGTTGGGACGTGAATCCCAACGAAAGCACAGTGACTGCTTCTGACAGCTTAAAGGCAAAGCAAAGCGAACCCACAAGTCATCATGAACGTGAAAAAGGAAGCCGTGCAATAGTGTGATTTATCTAAAATCACAGTGCATGTAATTTGATGAAATTAGGGGGAAAAATGAATGCTCCCCTAATTTCTACATGCATATCCATCCCTTAAAAATCAGGAGGGTAACTAAAGTGGCATGTAAACCCTGTGGCGACTGTCAGATAGATTACACAACAGCGAAGAAATCTCCTGCAAGTAATGCAATATCCAGCTAACCGCTTTTCCTCTTTCAGAAAAAAAGACCTTGAGCCGCCACAGTTGGTTCTGCTACAGAAATGTTACAAAATTTCTCACTGAGAAGGCAGATCTGTGTGTTTGTGCATGAATAAGCCTTTTATTTTCTAGACAGAGTGCAAATGGAGGCATAGTGAAAATTATTAAAGGGCACTAACAAGGGAATACCAGTCTTTAGGCTAATTTTTGGGGTAACTATTTCTATTTATTTTTTCATTAAACAAAGTCTGCAGTTGCACAGATTGTTGTTATGAAGTCCCTAAAGCCCTATAAAGCATGGTAATGTGAGTAAGTTTTCAGAATTTAGTAAGTCTAGCTCTGGGATTTTACTATTACCTAATGTTTCCATTCTATGGCACTGTGAAAGCACTCTAAATGGCACCTTTCATGAGCCAGCTCTTCGGAGACCAGCAGGCTGCTTCTGCAGCACGCTGGTGGATCTTTCTTAAAACACACACAGACGCACAGACACAGACGCACAGACACACAGACACACACACTTTGACCGCTCCATTATGAATGCTTTCATAAGAAAGCAGAATTGTCCCGCTCGTAGCCATTATATCTGATGACATTCTTAATACTGGCTATTGTTCGCAGAAAGAAGCTATTGTCTAAGACTGCATATCTGCTGACCGAAGCACATGTAATAAGCATCACTTTGGACAAACTGAGCCTAGCCCCAGGGAGCAGCTTAGCGGTGAGGTTGTTTGAATGTCCAGATTCAGTGGCGATCTCCAAAGAGGAAATGCCCACCATTATGTAAGGATTGCCGTTTATCTAAAGTTTGAGAAAACATCATCTGTTCCTTTGTGCCTATAAAGGAGATGGGTCCTGTTTAAACCAAGACACACCATTTAGGAAAAATTATCTGCACAGCAAATTAGAGAAAATAATATCTCTCTGTTAGAATAATCTAAGCCATATACGCTGTCTTTCTAGTAAGCACACAACAGATTGGTTTTAACTACAAAACTTTCAAGAGGGTACAAAAAGGCAACTTCAAAAGAGACAGAAAACATCTTTACCATCATATGTGTTATCTGCAGCTAGACAGTTTTGCCTTGACGGTGATTAGGAAAAATTATGTGGCACTCAAAATGAAAATGCCAGAGATCACGCAAAAATAGCTTCAAAAAGTCACTTCAGCATTTTCTGTCTTTCTTAATTTACTGAACTCTTAAGTATATTCAGTGGACATTATTCAGCTCTCAGTTACAGAAATGAAAGTTCAATGGAGAACAAAATGATTTATTGCCCAGGAATAAATTATTAATGAATGAAAATTTCTTTTTTTGTTTTTTTTTGTTTCTGAATTATCTGTGAATTCTAGTTTCTGTAAAAAAAAAAAAAAGGCATACAATTTATAAGTATTCATAAATTGTTTATTTCTTGCTTGTTTGTTTTCAGATTTGGTGTTCAGGGTGTGCTTAGATTTATAGAGTCATAGATTATGAAGTCACAAGAGATCACTGTAACCATCTACCCGACCTATATATTTTCAGTTTGAACTTGAGTTTAAAATGTATTGAAAAAAATTTGGTCATAACTGAAATCATGTTAGCTGTTCATTGGCTAATTACCCTCACTATTCAAAATTTGTTCTTCATTTCTGGCCTTAGGCATTTTAGCTCCATCTTTCATCCACTGTATTTTGTTACATAGTAGACAAGAATTCATAATCAAAGTTCTGTTTTGTGTGATTATAAACGTTGATGCCCCTTAACCTTCCCTCTCACAGAGATTTGGGAATTTTTCTGTACAAGGAACATTTTTTTTCTGTGTTTTCTCTCTGAATCTCTTCAGTTATTCAAAACTTTCTAGAGAGTGACACAAGAACTATATTACAGGAGCATTCGCATGAAGGTTGAATGCAGAGATAACATGAACTTAAGCACCTATTCAAGATGTTCCCTCCATAAGAAGACTGTATTAGCCCTCCTGGTAACACTGACAGGATAACTTTGGTCAGTATAACTAATCATACCTGAGTACATTAAATACAATTTGCATGCAATAGAACTACTCATGATTTGTTACTATTACAGTGATCATCTACAAATATTAACTGTGTTTGTTTTGTGTTTTTTTTTCAGATTTTTGACAAAACATTAAATAAAACATTCCACAGAAATGGTCTCAATACCTCAATATTTTGAGGTATGTCTTTTAATCCTAGGTGTACGCCCTGTTGATTTTTAATGTGCTGTGTTAATTTAGCATCATCTAATTTAGTGCAATAGAATTTAAAATTGAATGTCTACGGGGGAAATACAGTGTTAATATAATTTCTTTAATCAGTCAACACTTAATCCCACGAAAATATATTGCTAGTTTGACAGGATTTATTTTCTGTATAGTTTCCTACATTGGCATCAATTATATTTCCTTCTTTTATCTCTTTGCTGAGTACTGTATTAGCCAGGACCCAGTGCTTATTTTTCCTGACAGCTTATCATTACAAGAGTCTTATTGTTATCCTTTTCAAATGTTTTCACAGCATTATGTTTTTCTCATGTTCTGGAGCTTCTAAATACTAACTGGCAAAGTATATTATTGGAATATGATTTGGAGTGGATAAAAATTCATATTTGTAGAGTAAAAATTGCTTAACATTATGTGGAAGTGTTTTATTATCACCTATGAGAAATCTGCATGCCTAGATTTTATCCAAAAATTGATGGAGACATGTAAAGAAATTGTTTATTGAGCTATTTTGACTGCTGTCACCATGTTCAACTAGGAAGAAGAAAATCATAAGCTTCTATTTATTCTCAACATACAACCCCCAAATATGTACTTTTTCTTAAAAATATGTACTTTTCACCATTCAACTTGTTCCACCCTTATTTCTCTTGATGCCCTTTTGCTTACAAGCATTTTAGTAGAATAAGGAAAGATAGAAAAAGCACAACAAAAATGATCAATGTTATGGAACCTTCTGAAATGAGAAATTACTTAGTAGACTGGTGTTGAGCCTTGTAAATAGCTGAGTGAAAGGGGATATGCGGGTCTACAAAATCCAGCAGGAACTGGAAAAGGTTAATGGGGAACAATCATTCTGTATCTCTTTGACCATAAAAAAAGAACAACACAGAAATTATCAAATAAAACTAAGAACTGGCAATTGAAAACAGGGAGTGGAGTCTTCACACAGTGTAAAATTGAACTGAGGAAATTTGTGTTGTTGAATGCTTGCAATGGTAAAATTTTATACGGATTATAAAGTGATACATTCATATGGAAAAATTCCTCTGGGGCTGTTAAAAGTGAAGATTCCCATGCCAGCTTAAGAAGTGTTTGAGCCACAAAGTACAGAAAACTGGAAGTGTACTCCAGAGATTCACTGCCACAGACATCCCTTGTCTTAGTACTCCTTCCTAGGAGCATCTGCTGTTCACCATTTTATTAAATTAACTACCAACCTCTTGTCTTGACCCAAGATGAGATATAGCCCTTCCTACCCACTGAGCACTTCACACTAATGCTAACTCTGGTGAACAGCTGCTCAGCTATGTCATATGCTAATACTTATGTTCCTTGAGTAGCTGAATATCATTTTGTAAACAAAACAAAGCCAACACAAAAGCATGTAAGTACATGACAAGCAAAAACCAGTTAATCCACACGCACAAATACCTTTGTTAGCATGTGAACACGGGCATTGTTTGGAACAGCTATCTCTGCAAAGACAGTGTGACCAAGAAGCTTAACTGCAAAAAATATGTATGATCAAAGATGAACTAAACAGCTGCCATAAACCGAAGAAAGACCCACAAACATTGCTATTGTGCTCTTCTACTGGCTTCAGGCCACAATAACACCACTGAAGTCGATGTGGTTCATTCAGGGCTATACCAGTTTTAATCCAGTGCAAAATTCAGATGGAATGTTTCCTAGCTCTTTATTTACTGGGATTTTTAATGATCCCTTCTTATATTGTTACTGTAGTATGTGTGTGAACTTTTGAAATTGCATGGACAGGTACTGTCACACCTTGGTGAAACTGGAGAGTAAAGTGTCAGTGCTGAACAGTGAGAGCATTTGAAATGAGTAATGTCGGAATCCATTCCTTGGTGGATGAGTTAGAAAGTTATGCTGCAAGCACAGATTCCATGACTTTAGCCTGCTACCAGAATTTCCAGTGCTGCAGCCTGGCTGAGGCATGTCACAGGAGGTTAGATTCCTTGCGGTATGATGAAGGTCATGCATGGAATCCTATTTCTCTCCATTGGCTGCAAAGGAAGCCTAAGGTGATTAGGTTAGATACAGATATCAAATTTCCAGATGGCAGTTTATCTCATTTTCAATCCCTAGAGAACTGTTCATCTCATCTTAAAATACGTACCTAAGAAAGGTCAGATGAATTGCCTTGTGAAATGACTACTTCTCTCTACTGACCACAGAGGCAGATTAAGGTCAATAGCTTAGACTCAGACATCTAACTTTTAATATGGTTAAAGGTAGGAGTGAAGAATACCACCCTTTTCTTTAGTGTTGAGTGGTTTAAATGCCATGATAGATATTCTCTTACTCAGTAATAAATGGAGTGTTGCATGTTTTGCAAGCTGGCAAGAGCTGCAAAGTCTTCATTTTTAATTAGATTTCACTCAAGATAATGTCAGTGAGCAATTAAACTATTTTCAGGAAATTCTATATTGCCCTAGGATCTTTATGACCTGTCATGAGTGCAAAGGCATCCAAAGCTGGGACAAAAGAAACTATAAATACCAGATGTGTCTGCTTATGTGTATCACAGTGAGTCACTTCCAAAAGCTGGACAGGTTTCTAAGCTATGTGTATAAAATAATATTTCCCTTGAATATATGAGTTATCATGATGCATAACCCATGATTGGGCTGTTTTCTTGACATAAGAGACCAAAAGTATTTTAGGGAGATAGTTAACAGTCTTTGAGATGAAATGCTATTTTTGTCAAAAATAGAGTGTTTCCAATGAATATGTCAATATGCACTTCTAATGGAATCGGTGCAAAATGCTATCATGTTAGCTTATAGACTAACATGCAGGAATTTATGTGCGTTTTCTTTTAAATCATGCCTAATCATTGTCACATTTTGTGTTTGAATTAAGAAGATTATAAATCATACGTAAAATTCTACATTTTATTGCATTTGGATTTGGTTTACACTTTTAAAATGTGATATTATACTCCAGTATTTTAAGAATTTCAAAATCAATTACTTCAACATTATCAAAAAGAAATGTCTATTAAAGTCCCTTTACCATTTTTAGTTTTTGCTTTGGAAAAGTATTTTGAGACCTTGATTCACTATCACACGCCAGAGTTCAGCAGGAAACTTACTTTGCTTGCAAGTCAGTTTTTTTTTTTCCTGCTTCTTAGAGTCACACTGACAAACTGAGTTGTCAATGGAATGTATTCATTCACTTATATCAACAGCATTGTCCCTGTCTGCTTTGTTTTCCTCTGAGCCGTTATTTTTTCATCAGCAACTTGGAAGTGAATCAATGTCTGCTTATTTTCTAAGAGAACTGTAAAGGGAAGAGCTGCTAATTGTCTCATAAAAATATTTCTCAGGAAAACATGTTTGTTTTAAAATGAACCTTTACCCACAAATGATCTCATGCCTTAAAATTTTCATCTTTGAGTTGTATTTAAAATCTCACAATATCTAGAATGTTATTATACAGCCAGGTGGGCTATAAAACCTAAAGATTTGTCCACACTGACCCTTCCTCATCTGCCTACGTCTTCTCATTTCCTGGATGTCAGATAGTAAGAAGAAAAAGAAATTTGATAGTGGTTGAGAGTGATCTCAATGTTTAACTAAAATATTTAATTCTAGTATTTGCAAGTCTGTAAAAGTAAAAAAATGAATAGAATACCCGCTGAAGCAGATAGACAAGTACCTAAACGCTGCTGCGTTCTGATAGCCTGTTTCAATGAGTAAAGAAAATATTTATTAAAAATTATGAAATATTTGTTTTGGAATTTTCAGAGTTTCTCTTAAGGAGAAAAGAGTTAAAGAGAAACCAGAGCCATTAGTTACCAGAAAATTGATTGCTTTCTCATTGGTTCTTGTCCTTCTCAGAGATTACTCTTTTGGAATAGCTGAAGATAGAGCAGAGTAAAAGTTGCATAAGTTAGAAAAAGACACATTTGACCCACTGCTGTATGAAGAAAATTTTAATTGTCTCAGTCTGTCAAAACACTGGACAACATCGAGCCAGAAGTTGCACAGAACAAGATAGTGAAAGATTTTAAAAGGGACGTCTGCTCAACCTTTCTTCTCAGTTCCCAAACTTAGCCAAAACCATGCTATACTGTGTTTGTAAATCATTATTCAATAAAAGTGAGGGACAAATGGAAATTTAAAAGGTATGTCTCTATCTTCTCAACACCAAAATTACTCAGCAAAGTATAGGGTTCCTTTTAAGGTATTTCTAGATATGGAACCCTATATTTGTGTTTCTTCATTGTGAATAAAGGTCAGTAAGACAGTGGATAATGACACTCACGGTAAGAGAGTCATGAAACAGTGGGTAGTAACATCTCTGTTATACACACAAATGAAAAATAGTAATATTTGTTTGGGAAAGGTCTCAAGCTCGATGTACCTTGCATTACATGTAGAAGGACAGGGGATACTAGAGTTTATTTGTGTCTTTTAGCAAGGTACATTGTCATGTGATGACCGAGTTTCATTGATATGATTTGAAAGATAAGTACATCTGTATACTTAGATTCTTTCCCATTCTGCTTAATGGACAGTATTACTTTCTAAACCAGCACAAATTCTGAACTGAAGGTGGCTCCAGGGTGGGTAGTAGTGCCTGAGGTGTAAAGGTTGTGAGATAATGTCACTGAAAGGCATAGCAGTGATCCAAACCTGATTTTACAGTCCTCTGGAAAGAAGAGCCTTTCAGATATATTCTTCACAACTTATTTCATCACACAATACTAATTTATCCATGATGATTCCAGTGGGATGATAATGCACAGAATTTATTGTTTGTGTAAACGATCCAGCAAGTTTTAGCCAGGAAATGGAGGTATTTCTTATTGGAGATTGCAAGTTATTCCAAATTGAAACTTGGTTTCACTTCCCACCCCCAAAAAAGAAACAAAATGATTTAGGGCAAAGATAGCTAAAAACCAAAAGCATTTGACCAAAAAATATGCTAGGAATGTAATGGAATAGTTCTGTGGGGTGTAACATTGTGTTTGTGCCTACTGGAACACTCCAGAAAATATTCAGCAGTACTGGTGCAAAACCATTACCAAGTCCTACCAAAATTTCACCTCTGTAAAGAAAGGAATGACGTGTTAGAATGGATGCAAGCCAGTGCTGCATTATTTGTTTGACACTTATATAAGGCTATTTGTGAAGTCAGCACCATTTAATTGAACAAATTGAGTTCAGTCTTTTCATTTAGAAAAATCCTTAAAGAACAATTTTGGCTGAGGTTAAAAGTTGAAATGAGAATGCCTCTTGACCATATATCAGTAGTCATCACACTAGTCACAGTATTTGCAGTCACATTAGTCACCAGTATTTATTTAAATTTTTTGAAAGCTTTTTTTTGCAATGTCTTCTCCCAGTTTCCTCATAAGTACAATTAAGACAAACTGAGCTAATTGTGAGAAATATAACCGAGGGCATACACTGTTTATTCCTGAGGGAAGTAATGTGAACTTTCATCCCAACTCAGATCAGAGGCAACAATTTAACACAAGGTCAAAAGCATGAAAACCCATTCCCAGATTGTATTGGCTTGCACAAGTTTAGAGATTCAAGAGCAGAAGGCTTTGTTATATCCGCACTTGGGCAGACTTCTCTGGGAAATGCACTACCTTGAATACAACTCTGCCATGTCTTGCAGATTTGGTAGCATTCCCTGAGAGCAGTTCTACTTGGAAGAATACCAAGAAGGAGCAACTGGAGGAAATGATGATGGTGGTTCTTTCTTTTATCTTGGAGATGTTACTGAATCTACATAGGTCCAAACTGGTGGTAGAGCTCTTAGGTGGCAGAGGGCACAGGATTTTTGCCAGATGAGAAGTAAAATGAATACTGGGGTTGTTCAATTACTGATTTTTTTTATTTATTTATTTTTTTTAGATTAAAAGGCTTAACTACATCATCCTAGCCAGATTCTGACTCAGCTTATTACATCATAAACTCATAAAGTTCATCCTGTAGAAAGTATTATATCCTTCCTCTCCTCAGCTGTTTGTTAAGTGTCACTGTGCCATGCAGCTGCCATATCCCATTAAAGAGATGGCTTAAGTGATACTTATACAGAATGTGATATTCAATAACATAGCAAGGCTACTTTGTGGTTCTGGATTAACCCTAAGGGATTTTCTTTCTATTTTATACCTGATCCTTCATGGTTTTGTTTTTCTCTATTCTCCCTCTTCCTAAAGATTACAGATGATTTTTTACTTTTACTCTCCCATCCCACCTTCATTCCCTCCCTCATTTCCATTTTCCAGTGCTGCATCTTACTTTGCAATGCCTAGTGCTCTAGCCCTCAGGAAAATGTCTCCTGGGGAATAAAATCACCCAACCTCCCCCCATCAAAAAAAAAAAAGAAAAAAAAAAAGTAGAAAACAAACCCCACAGCTATTTCTCTCTCTTTCTCTTGTGTGTGTGTGTACGTGTGTGTTAAAAAGTATATTTTTCATTTTCACGACTTCAGGGAAAATTTCTCAGTGTGATCCGACAGGGTTTTCCTCATAAGGTCAAAACTCAGAATTTTAAATATCCTGATTTCTAATCTCAGGTTGTGACTTTGGCAAGTATGGCTTTTCAACTAGTGATATTTTTTCTTTCAATTATCGCTTGACAGATACCTTTGGGGCATGAGCACATTTTTTTTTTTCTACTGATACCTGTTTCCTCATAGAAAGCTGTATAGAATACTAGCTGCTTTGCACAATCCAAACACCTGACAACTTCCTCCTGACAAAGGGCCACCCTGCCAGGGGACCTCCAAAGAGACAGTGCACATCATTATGGCTTCTGTGCATGGGGTAGAGTCTGCACATTTAAGATCCTGTTCATTTTCATACTCTTTGGGATCCTTGCAGGGATCTGGCATGAAACAAACAAGGAACTTCTCTTACCACACTGGTGTTTTCACAAGTCTCCTGCACAATCTGTGCAGTCTGAAGCCAAGCTGTCCATCCCATGTTGTATTTTGATACAGGGTCTTGACTGGTGCAGCATTTGACTGATTTTCATTTAAAACGATGAAGCAGTCAGGCTGGAACTCATTTTTAAATGGACTGCTTCTCATCCAGAGGTCTGCACCTCGCTGGTGAGGACCCATCAGTTTGACCTGTGGTATCCCTTATGCATTCCCAGTGCCAGCACCAGGATGCAGTCATGGTCCCTGTGCTCTATCTCCCATATCTGTGGGACTCTCAGATACTCAGTGAGCGTCAATGGCACTCCATGGCCATGTGCTGTCAGCTGAACATATCTCCAGGTACCTATGCAGATTACCTTCAACACAAAGAAGTTTCAGAAGTCTAACACCTCGCTTAGTTTGGCCAAAATCCAAGATGGATCCACAGCATGACAAATCCAAGCGATTACAATGTCAAGCACTGCTCAGTCACCAGAGTCTATCAGGATTTTTTCTTGAAGTGTGAATCAGAAGAATACCAGTTATGACTTTGTTGTAGATCCATTCTGTGTCCTGGGATGAAACCTCTCTCCTTGAGAGCACAGGGTCGCCAGGGAAGCTGTTGCTTCCCTTACTGTTTTCACACAGCATACAGTGTGGTTCTAGGTCATGTTTAAGTAGAAAAACAGAGAGGATAAAAACGTACAGTTTACCACAGGTATCCCAAATCTAAGAACACATCTTAAGAGTTTTATTATACGAAAAAGCCAAGTAAATGTTTCTTACAACAATTTTATAATATATTTTGAGAAATTAAAATAAAACAATATGTTAAACAAAAAGTAATTTTTATATGGGCTCCTGCTAAAATTCTGAAGTAAAATACAGTCCTTATGCAATTTTAATAATGTGGAAATTAACCTTTTTTTCTTGTTTCTCATCAGAAATATGTAACTGTTTTTGCATATCACATATTGCACATATAGGTTGTTTTGTTCTTTTTTTTGTGATAAAATGAAAACAATCACCTGTAAATAATCTAATTAAATCAGGGTGAATTTATTTTTAATTAACATGAATTGTAATAATAAATGCCAGTCATTCCGATATCTATACTTGCCACCTAAAAATCTAGTTTAATTGGTGTTTGAAGAATTGTTTTTTGGCAATATGTATAATGTACACTGCAGTAATTTACAAGCAGCAGGTCCAGAAACAGAAGGTTTCTTCTTTCTGCTTCACTCCCTGCATGTGCTGTAAGAGCACCTTGCCTTTCACATCAGCTGACTACCTTGATTTTCCTTTCTCTGCTCTCTGAAGCACCTCTGCATGCATGTAACCTTGCAAGATGTTCAGTGTGCTAGTACCATCTCTTCTTGGGTTCCTCAGTTTCCCACCTTTCTGGCAAGCAGAGAACCCGCAGGCTGTGTCTGGTAGCAGTGTGAATGCAGGGGGATTGAGGCTGCTCGTTTGTGGCATGGCCTTCCCTTTGATGTTGGCCCATGCCCAATAGCACACGCATTATTTCCAGGCATGGCTCAGGGCAATCATGCAGAGCATATATGGAGTGTAATTAGTCTTCTTCCTCCTTGTAGGACTATGATGATATATTTTCTTATTATCAGGTATTTTTATTAACAGAACATCTATATTTTTCAACTACAGGCTAGTACTTCCTTGGTGGAAACATGTTTATGGGCCCACACAGAAACTGAGAGAAGTGACAGAAACGTAATGCATGAGAATGAATGGTGAAACTTGCTCTTTTAACAACTTGGAAATGAAAACATAATGTGGTACACAACTCATTAATTAATTTTATTGCAACTTTATGCCAATTTTTATTAGATGTTTTTATTGGATTAGGAATTGCATTTGGAGATTATGTCAAAAATATGATGGTGTTTGCCTATTCTCACACTAGATGTAAAATTTAAATGGTCTTATTTTAATATGCATTGCTTCTATAATTTAGCTTTTGCCATTTGGCAAATTCTTTAGAGTCAAACATTTGGCATAAAATCAAGTCTAACTCTTTGCAGTCAGAGATTAATGATCTGTCCATAAATTTTCTTTACTGTATGGTTAAATTGCTTACTATCAAGTGCTTCCACTTACTAATGTTACTTTAGCAGTTTGTAAATGACATTAACAAATAACAGTGATTTTATGGTGGTCCAGTGGCATAACTAACTCCCATGATGCTACCTTATCTTCCTTCTTGCAATTAAAAGAAAAATTTTAATCCAAACATAACATCTGTCAGAGAACTGTCAAAAAGAGAAGGCTAATAGGAGTATCCACTACAAATCCTTTCATATACTCTGAAAGAATCTCATCACATGTATGGATTTAGCGAGCACGCACTGTCAGTTGATGCAAGAAGAATTAGCAGTCATGCAAGAGTTTTCATTGATTTAGACAGGGAAGAGAAGACTCTGAAGACTCTGTACCACTACTGTTTTCCTTTTCTATTTTTTTTCCTGCCACAGAGAGCTTCTGTTCACAAACAAGATCTGTGAGTCAATTCATAAAAAGGAAAGCCATCTCTGGTGTCATTGCATAGTGTTCTGTTTTAATAAACATTTAATTGATCCTAGTCTGTACCTCATTCTTGAACTCTGTCTTGGTGTAGCACATAGGATACCTGATATTTGACATTTGAAATCTTAAGTTTCATGAGGAACATAGCAATAAAGTTAAATTAAATGTAGTGGTCAAAGTTAAATTTTAACATAGTTATATAAATAAAATTTCTCATGGTTTCTACTGAATTCTCTTCTAAAGCAAAAACTAGATTTTGGGCTCATTCTATAACTTGTCTGGTCAAAACTACCATATTTTAGCCAAAGCACAAAAGAACTTAACTGTGTTCCATTTAAAGCTTCTTCCTAGATGCAATTGGTGAAGATAATCTTTGCTTCCAGTAGGATAGGATAGGATGGGATGGGATGGGATGGGATGGGATGGGATGGGATGGGATGGGATAGGATAGTTCAGGAAGAAAGGACCTTCAAAGACCATCGAGTCCAACTGCCTCACCACTTCGAGGCTAACCAAAAGTTAAAGCATGTGACTGAGAGCATTAATCACATGCTTCTTGAACACTGAACAGTGACCATCGCTATAGGAAGCCTGTTCCAGTATTTGACCAACCTCGTTGTAAAGAAATGTTTCCTTGCGTCCAGCCTGAACTTCCCCTGGCACAGCTTTGTGCCATTCCTGTCCTGCCATCAGTTCCCATGAGCAGAGTCTAGCACCTCCCTCTGCTTCCCCTCCTCAGGAGCTGCAGAGGGCAGTGAGGTCACCTCTCAGCCCCCTTTTCTCCAGAGCAACAGCCCAAGGGCCCTCAGCCTCTCCTAATAAGACATGTCTTCCTGCCCTCTTACAGTTTTGTTGCCTTCCTTTGGATGCTTTGAAGGACCTTAACATCCTTTTCATGCTGTGGAGCCCAAAACTGCACATAATATTCAAGGTGAGGCTGCACCAATGCTATAGTGGTAGAAATATTTCTTACAACTGGCCGGCTATGCTGTGTTTAATGCGTCCAAAAATGCAGCTTGCCTTTTGGCTGTCAGGGCACACTGCTGGCTCAGTAAAGCCTACTGTTACCAGCACCCCCAGACCCCTCTCTGCAGAGCTGAAAGGAACCATCATACCATTATGAATTCTTCTGTACATTCTGGAATTGCTGTGCACCACCTATGAAGACTCACAAGAACAGTTCATATTCTGTACCACACTGGTGGTGATAATCGACACCCATCAGGATCAGATCCAATGCATGGGTCAGAAGTTAAAACCATTTCTTATAACTCTCAAGAGTACACAAGCCCAGAGACAGTGGCACAGTAAGGCAAAAGTCTGTGGTTTTTAATATAATCGCTTTGCAAAACACAAATGGCAGTGTAATCTCATCCTGTTGACATTGCAATTCTTTTATTGCCTATATTAACACTAAAAATAACTTAATGAAACATTTGAATTAATTGTTACTTAGATGTCTACTTAAATATTTTGAAAGTTTATGGCTTCCTTATACAGTAATTACTACCCAGTGGTTCATTTCAATACATCCATCTAGTTTTACAGTTTTTAACCTGAAGTTAAATTATCATACAATGGCTTAGGTTTGCTCCAGAGAACTGGAGCATACATTTTAAAGTACATAGAGGTATTTGTGTGACAAACAGCCTTCTCAGAAATAATTTGCTTTGTGCATGGAAGAAATTACTCTGGTTTGGAACCAGGATAACAAATTCATCTCAGATTTATGGGTTACATGGTCAAAAATTAGTTTGCCTAGGGACATCCAGAATTTTCCCAGAATAACCTGTTCATAACTGTTGCCTTAAAAATAAGGAAACTTGAATAATGCCCACAAGCTAGTAAAAAACAGCTTTTCAAATTTAACTGCAAAACTCCCATTGGAGACAATGATACCAATATTTTAACTTAAGGATATCCTAGGAAAAATACATTTGACTGTCATGGCATAGCCTTCTTAATGCATTTCATTTCAGATTTCACTGGACCTCACATAAATATGACTGATGGAATAGCTTTAATTAGCTGTCAGAAGTACATTTGCAACATGGTTTTAGGAAAATGTGTTTTCCAGCAAGTGTTCATTTCTTCTACAGTTTTTCTTGCATATGGTATTTGTGCAACAATCTTTGATCTATCAATATCTAAACAGGTTTTTTTTTCTTTTTAAGCTACTTCACTGAAATAATGTTCTGAAAATTTTAAGTAACTTGAAATATATTTTGGAGGAAATCCTGACCTTATGGTGGTCAACAAAAATAGCAATACTGATTTCAATAGGAATATCACTTTTCTTGTTTTATGTCTTATGAATTCTTTCAAACACATACAGAATGGCTATTGCTATAACTTTCTGCTATTTTGTATTAGCATTTGTATCAAACAGCATCTGAAAGAACTTCAGAAGAAATAACTCTAGTGTGAATATGTATTTCTGTAAGTGTATGTAAGGAGATGTAATTCATGAGAAAATTTAAAATATTAAGCTGCACCTAGGATTTTCAAAAGTACTTATAAGTCTTTTCCATGAAATTACTAAAATTTTTACATTGTCATAATTTGGAGTAGAGTTAGAAACAAGATTGAGCGTTTCTGAAGATTCCAGAAGATGATGAATTTGGCAGAAGAAGCTCTATTGCTTTTCATGCTGATTAAAAGACCTTTTATTTATTACAGTGGAACATGGTGATTATGTCATGAAATTTATAGTGGCTCAAAATTCTATAGGTATTGGAAGCTGAAGTATTAGTGATTTGCAAGATTTAACAAGGACAAAATAGCAATCTATTTCCTGAGAATAACATTTTAAAAGCAATTATACAGACTTAATTTGAATTAGTTATACAGTAATATGTTGCTGGATATGAGTAAGGTTATTAGAATCTGCTTCAAAGAGAGAAAAGAAAACAAAATGTATCTTATAAAGTGTACAAAAGTACTGGCTACAGCAGTCAATCTGCACTTTCCCCCCATTAAATACATGTAGTATTATACAGAGAAGTGAATGGCACAAATATGAAATTAACATTTATGAAGTCTTTTAAATTTTTTTTAATGTTTTAAAAGTTTTTCTTATGATACGAATGCAGTCATTTAATCATTTTTACTGCTTTTTGTTGCATTATGCAGATTTCATATAGGTAAGTTTAATGTATGTAAAATTCATATAAAATTTCTGTTATATGTATTAAACTTATTAAAATATTGTCCAGTTCAAGATAATTATTTTTCTTTACATATGAAGTCAAATTTAGCTGCCTTGGAATTATATAATTTATTAGGTGCACTCCATTTCTTATACCCACATAGGAAATACAATGCTGGCTCTAATACTAAACTAACAATGTTTTATTTGTGAACAACTATAGGCATAACTGTCTCTTGGTTAGGCCTTGGACGACTTTCCATTCTTTCCTGCAACTTTCTCAACTCCTGTGATATTCACGCCTATACTTTTCATTGAGATGGACTGAAAGTTAGCCAAGAGATGCTTTTAAAAGTACTTTTTTTTTTTAATTATTCTTACTACTTTTTGCACACAGCCATTTAAAGGATTTTGGTGAAATGGAGCAGGATTATCACAGAATCACAGAATCATAGAATCATAGAATGGTTTGGGTTGGAAGGGACTCTTAAGATCATCAGTTCCAACTCCCTGCTATAGGCAGGGACACCTCCCTCTAGACCAGGTTGGTCACAGCCCCATCCAACCTGGCCTTGAATGCTTCCAGGGAGGGGGCATCCACAACCTCACTGGGCAACCTGTTCCAGTGTCTCACCACCCTCACAATAATTTCTTCCTCATATCTACTGTCAGTCTACCTTCTTCCAGTTCAAAACCATTTCCCCTTGTCCTGTTGCTACATGCCCTTACACAAAGTCCCTCCCCAGCTTTCCTGTAGGCCCCCTTCAGGTACTGGAAGGCTGCTATAAGGTCTCCTTGGAGCCTTCTCTTCTCCAGACTGAAGAGCCCCAGCTCTCAGCCCATCCTCCTAGCGTCATGACTGTCCAATCCTATACATAGCTATTAGCAACCAACATTTTATCATTTTCCCCCAGATCTTGTTGCCAGTCTTATATCTTATTTGATAAATAAATTCTTCTCACACAAATTAGGTGTTGTACAATAAAATGGGAACAAGAATTTTGTGATGACTCAGTGATAATATTGCTTTTTTGGTGGCTAATTAATCTCATGCTTTTTGGTCAACAGGATAATGATACTAAAGTTACTAAATTGAATTTTTCTGTTTGCTTTGCACTTTTTGTACTATGAAGTTCCTATATTGCTCAGGTGGACGCAGAACCAGAAAAGTTACAGAAAACATATCAGTGTGGCGGTGGTTTTATTGGAGGGCACAAATCATCTTATAATGTCTGTAGAAGAAATGTTGCACTGGCTTTGCCTCCTCATTTGCAGAACATGGAATCAGGTGCTTTTATACACAGTTTATTCACCGAATCTTTAATGTTAAGCACGTTTTATTGCTTGGTTACACAGAAATAAGTGCGTGAAGCCCATTTTCCCTGCAGAGACACATATGCTGTGCAGGTCAAGCACTTTTGGATGGTCACAGGCAATCTCTTCACCTCTTCCAAAATGTCTCGTGTATTTTAACTGCATTAGCTCAAAGAAGTAGCTAAGGTTGGCTGAACATGCTGATTCCATGTAAATAATCCTTTGGAAGTGAAATTCCTTAACAATCGAAGCCGAATTCACTGGATTTTATCTTTGCAGATCCAGTTTATTAAAGTAATGCATGTTAATTCACTTTCTAACTGCTTGCTAAAAAATAATGATTAAAACATTTTCTATAGCTTAAATCATACAGCAACATACATGTTTCTATTCCCTCTTTTCCTTTCACAGAACTGAAAATACACATGGAGGGAAGAAATATGCAGCCTTCTATTGGCAACAGTTATCTTGGGGAAAGATTTGTGAATGTGCTGGTTTTGTAAGACTTTAACAAAGACAGAAACTGATAGCACTGGCTAGAGCCAGGCACGATGCAGGCAGGTGCTAAACAAGCTTCCCCAGATCAGCCTCTGCCAATGCACGTCCCTGAACCTGCAGCACTGCAGCTGTTCCTCTTCGTGCCAAGTTGTGTGGTGCTGGATTGGGGATTTGCAAAAACACATTCTCTGCACAAATACATTTCAGGTCTCCAAAGGGCAGTGAATTAACCCACTGTATCACTTCCAGTGTAATGAATTTTTAAATTGCTCTTTCTAAGCACAAAAGCCCCCTGTTGTTGTTTTCTTCAGGACACAGCGATGAGTGTCTTTTCCACTCTTCCTCTAGCTCACTGCTACATTTTGGTCTTTGGAGTTTTACTGCAACATACTGCTTTAAGAGATAAACACATTCTTCTTATTAAAAATAAATAAATATTTTTTCTTTGCACTATATTAAATTAACAAGGTGAGAGATGAAATATTTTAATAATTCAAGGGCAGAATCTCTACCCTTTGAAGCAGTGATGAGTTCTCTGTGGTGTCAGTGATCTAAGTGTGTGCCAAAAGTGGAGATGCTGGAAAGAGGTATTTGTTTTATCTGACTCCTAAAAGGGTGATCATCTCATTACCTGGTTTGATATGTGAATTATGATACTGCATAGGAGTCCTGAATAACCATTGAAAGAGCTCAGGGCTTTAAATCTAGGACACACTTTTCAGTCTTTGTTCAACAGCAGCCTTGTAGAGGAGATGTAAGACTTTCACTGGCAGTGATCTGAAAGGACCATAGTTGCGAACTGGATGATCATGAAAGGAAGTTATGATGATTTAATGAATTGCCATAAAGTCAATTATTCATTTACAGCTATTCATATTCATGTTCTCTATCTTTTTCAAGGAGAGAGTCGTAAGTTCTTGTATTTTATACCAGAAATGAAATGTGCTTTCTGTGGGTGTGTAGTAGGTAACCTAGTCTCAGCTGACATGCAGTAACCAGTTGCAACAAAGGCTCATTGTGTTTCCATATTTAAATACTCAGTCATCCCACTGATGCAGAAGGTCTTCAGTTCAAAAATGTTGATATCATCCTGTGATTAAAAAAAATGTCTTGCTGAACTGTATAGGTTTTTTTCTTACTGCAGTTTCTCATTCTCAGATTTAAACACAATGGGTAATAATGAGAATTTGAATGTCAATTTTGTTGTCTTTTCTGTTCCTTTGATAGGAGTTATCAAACAGTAGTGAGAAAAAGATGGTTGTTAGATTTCTGTTTATTTTCTTAGGATCACTTCAAAGTGCTCAGGTCCCATCACAGGAATTGTGATTCCAGTAATTCTTGAGAGTTCCCAGTTTTGTTAGTATCTTCATTCAATGGGACTTTTTTTTCAGGAGATGTACATTCATTGAGTGTCTGAATGTCTGTTGAAAGCTTGAAACTAAAAATAAGGAAAGCAACAGCCTGTGCATATTTTCTGTGTGTAGAAGTAAAGAAGAAACTTTAAACATGGAAATTATTTAATATTTTGACAGTTTCAAAACACAGAAAAAGAAGTGGTGAAAAAGAAGCAAATCCTCTGTCCCCACTCCCTAAAATGGAGCATGGATTTCCGTAAAAAAAACAACAACAAAACAGTATTCTCATATGCTAAAAATGTACAGATTATGGGGCACTTCCCAATGGAAAAAGAAAAGGAATGTGCTGAATGATACATTGAAAATCTATGAATTAAGGTGGAACATACTGAATGACCTCAGCATTTTTGGAATTTGAAGAAACTAGACATTTCACATTCCCGAAGTGATGCATGACTTCAGGTTTGAAGTCTGCTGCACACATAATAAGAGGAAAATTTTACCTTGAAAGTCTTGCAATCTAAGTTGGATTACAGAGTGAGAGAATAAACTAAATGCGGCTTAACTTATGGTACCTGACACATACATATACCCTCTTGTGCTCATCTATGACTTGGTCCCCTGAATCACTATACCCAGATTACCCATATGCTATCTGATGAACATGGAGCAGCTGTGGTCAATGGGATGAGTCTCTCCAGCCCAATACTTTTTCTCTGGTGCTGTTGGCTTGCAGTTGTCAGGGAAGAGAAGCTCAACAGCTGTTGGATTTCTTCTTGTGCAGCTGCTCATATCTGGGTATTTAAAGCCTTGCTATCATGTGACTTCCGAAGGCATAGAAGACTTTGGAAGTGTCCCAAAACTGGCATCCCATCCACAGCTGTGAAAAAGTTGGACAGATCTAAGCAGGTAATTAAATCTGCAGGAACTTTAAGAATTACTGTGTTGCTTTTACAGAATCACAGAAGTGTAGGGGTTGGAAAGGACCTCTGGAGATTATCAAGTCCATCCTCCTGCTAAAGCAGGTTTCCTACAGTAGGTTGCATAGCAAAGCATCCAGATGGGTTTTGAGTATCTCCAGAGAAGGAGGTTCAATCTCTCTTTGTAGCTTGTACCAGTGCTCTGTCACCCTCTGTCACCCAAATTTCTAACAGTTGCAGTGCCCATGTTGATCCTTGATTTCTGCATTCACATACAGTTGTCAGTAACAAACTTATCTTTTATAGCAAGAAATTATCACTGTGTTACAACCAGATGAACTGGTGGCTCAGCAGTAAACAAATAAATGTGTTGCCCAGGGACAAGATATGTCAACTAATTGACAATTGCGTTCTGTAAGTTGATGCAATTGCACATGTCAAGGAAAGCTATTTTAAAATAAGGACATCATTTATTGTCAAAGTGGTCACTAGTTTTGCAGTTTATTGGGTGACAGAAAGTGGTTAGTACATGGTAAGAGAGCAGAAACAATGAGAAGAGGAAAACACCAGAGTAGTTTAAGAGATTAAAGACAATCTAAGAGTTAACAGCAATTCCCAAAGAAGCAGCATATCAGGAAGAACAATAAACACAGCATCATAGTGTCACTTCCAAAGAAATATTTCTCCAGTACACAACAAATACACAGGTCCCTGACAAAATAATCTATAGAAAAGTGTACAAGGAAATTCAAGATGATGAATTACAATTAAAAATAAGTCCTCTCTTGCAAGACTTGTAGAGTAATTAGTAAATAAGATACGTGGCTATTAGCCAAGATGAGTACTGTAAAATATGCATGTGTTAGGGTACGTAGCATAAAAGACACTAGCAACTGAGTGGCTGCTAAAATATAGAACTTTCTAACCTGCTCAGATAAGTTATTTCCTTTGATTATGTATAGTTTCTGGTATGTGTTCTGAAAATCATCAGCTAAAATGAAGTCTATATTATGTGGTCTCCTTTAAGAGAGATGCTTTATTTTGAGGAGACCAAAGCTTGTACTTTTTCATGATGGAGTTTATGAGCAGCTTGCAGTGGCCAGAATTGCACTGTAGCATTTGTAACATATTTAAACAACAATAAATGCAGCCATAAAACATATCCTACTTTTCCATTTTAAGACTGGCTCAACCTACAAATACAGCGCTGCCCTCACATGCTTACCCTCATATTCTCCTAATGATGGAGAACGTTTCTTCAGCTAAAAGCTGTCTCCTATATACCTTGCATACTGCACTATTTGTCATTCTGTGATGCAGAACTTTGTCTCTTCCCTTTTATCATTCTTCACTAAGTCCCCGCCAGAAAATGAGGTTTGCTGAGAGCACAAGAGCCATGTTGCTGTACGCTGTTTAAAGTGGATTGACTTGTGTTTCAGAAGCTGAACAGCCAAAGGGTTTAATCTCACATTCTTGGGGTACATTTCAGAGTAAAAGTGATGAAAACATGGCATTAAAGCAGTAAAGAAGGGGACCCAATTTAGAAGCAGGAAGCCAGATGTTAATTAATAAAACCAACATAACAAGGCTTGCCGAGAACACTCTCAGCTGCCTGTTTGTAGGCTGCTCCCCAGTTAATCAGTTCTGCTGCATTAAATTTCTTTAAAAGAAATTTTCTTCCCTGGTTGCTTAGAGCCCTGTTGAATCAAGTGAAAGCCCTGTAAGGGGTGGCGAGCAAGGCCCGCAAAAGTAATTTATAGAACGTTACAACTCTACTGCTACCTTCACCACAGTTCAATTTACATCTGCAAATGCCCCTGCCTGTTTCACATAGACAATTAGGCTCATTCTGTACGTAGCATTCACTCTGAGGGCTCTACGTTGGGAGCAGCATGAGTTTTCACTTGTCAGGCTACAGTGGTGCAAGGACACGGTAGTACTGACATGACTGTGTTGCTACTGCTGTAGCTTTGTCCGTGCACTGGCATCGAGTCACTGTAAGTATAAGTGACTGTTTGAAGCAATATGCCTTAAAATTAGTGACTTGCCCTTAAGTTCTTTGTGTTTAAACTTCCCAGGAATGGATTTCACTCTGTATATTATTTCAACTAGAATAATGCATTGTTTTCAGTTGTCCACTGAAGAGAAGCAGGAGAAGTAAAGGAAAACTTGGACATTTAGTCATCAATAAAATACTTATTAACCAGTTTAAGTGGATTATTTTTCTATCATGTATATTTTAAGTAATGCTTATATTAAGCTAGTGCCTGGAGACTCCTCTGGCCATTGTGTTAGATGGAGTGAGCCCTGGCACCAAGCAGACATTATGCCCCAGAGGTTAGAGTCTTAGACTGTATTTTTTTTTAATGTACAGGCTACCTCAATATGGCAAATAACTTGTGTCCTTTCAGATAGTAATTGATAATAAAATAAACCTAGATGGTCTATTTTCTTTCCAGAAACACTTTAAGAACTTTTTGTAGATACGTGACCAGAACCTAACCTAATGGAGAGCAATATGTTCTGAAACATTCAGAGGATCATAGGCAAGAATAATTTAATTGCTGTTGGATATTGTTCATAGGTTGACAAAGTACAGGGCTTCAGTTACTATCTGTAATTAAATGTGTCAAATTATTCCATTGCAAAGTTAGGAGAGAGCATGCTTTAAAGGTGAGAAATAGAGCATGTTAGGCTTTCAAAAGCAGGTTAGATTATAATAGTGGAAATGTAGGGCTACGCTTCTCTGGGAAAGGGCTGTGCTTCTCTGTAGCTATGACAGACATATGAATGCCCTCAGATTCATTAAAGACAACCACCTTTATCCTCAGGATTTCATACTAGTTAGATAAGGCAGCTCCCTGTTTAGCTCCTGGTAAACTCCATTCTGAAATGCCACAGTCTCCCTGTGAGTTCTTTAAGGTTCCTCCACAGCCACACGTAATTCTGGACTGTGGAGTTCATAACCTGTGCTGGGCATTCATTTATTGTCCTTTACAGATCTGGAGCTGGGCTGTTCACTCAGATTTTTGGTCTCTGAGATGACAGCCTTACTAGGGCATTTTCAGCTGTGATAAGCTTTCTGATTGCTAAGGTTATCAGCTTGGTGACTTTACATAAATAAAGTTTTCCAAAGATGAAAAATGACAATGATAAAGGAAATTCTTTGTTTACTAAGATGTAAAAAAAAATACATAGCTTTGCACAGATGCTGACAAGTCAGAAAGCTCTGTTTTATGTCAAATGGGGAAAAGAATGACTGAACAACCCAGTGAACCCTGATCTGGGAGAGGAAAACCTTTTATTTTCCCCTTAATGATTTCAAATCCTTTGGGGGAAGAACTGTGAGAGTGGAGGAGGAGCAAAGAAGAGGTCAACACCTTTGAGTGATAAGATAGCATTTGCTTGGGGGCTGGCAAGGTGCAAAAACAGCAGAAAAAAAGACAGTAAACAGTGATACTGACTTTAAAAAGGAAGGCAGAATTGCAGAAACTGGTTCATTGAATAACACAGCAGCACAGCAGCTTTAAAAAGCTTATTACTCCTTTGGACAGGTTCAAGATATGGTTGATACTCATGTCATACTTGTAGTGGTTCTGATCCAAAGTAATAAAATCAAAGGAAATGCCCTCATTAACTCTAACAAGCTTTGGATCAACCCCCTGATGAATTGTGCTGTTCACTGTCTTATAGCTGAGCTACGCTAGCTGTCAAATAACCAAGAAGTCTCTCCCCTGGGTAGCTTGGCATATAACCCTTAGGTATCCTTACAAATCAACATGGGGAATGACATGCAAAGAAAGGAAAATGGGCATTTCTGATGTCAGACACCATCCGTCTTCAATTAAATTAGCTTCCAAAATGTTTCAAGTATCCACGCTCTTTTTGAAAGCCCAATTGACCCAGAAGTCTCTAACAAAGCAGTCCTTAAAATTAGCTGCATAGTTAGTTTGTTTGCTTGATGGGGGGTTCTTAATGCCATAAACCCCAGTGCAGAAGTTAATAATTTCATACATTATCACTTTGAATATGCAATAGAAAACTCGAGGCAGCTGTTTGAACTTCCTTTTAAAAGAGGACAGATTGCTTTTATTGTGTGCACTACTTCATGGCTTGTTTGAGGCCAGGGCAATTATGGGATGAATGACTTCCCTTTAGCTGTTGATGTGTAGGCCTGTTGTTGTGTGTGTATTGTTTTGGGCTTTTTGTTGGTTGTGATGGGGTGTTTGTGTGTGTGTGTGTGTTGGTTTTGTTTGTTTTCTTGTTTGTTTTTTAGTTGCATTTTATTTTTTTATTTACTTATTGTAGTAGAACACGAGGTCATCTAATAAAGCAACAACAAAGCTGACAGGTAAAATAAAGGATCAAAAAAGGAAAGGTCTCTGCCATTTTTATTGTCTTATAAATGATAGAATTAAAATAAATTACATTTCTGTGGATGTTATTCTTCCGGGTTTACAGCCCCACATGTGGGTATGATTTTGTGCTGTGAACACCACAGGTGAGAATTCAGCAAACTTGTCAAATGAAGCTATTTTTTCTCCTTTTGGAATGCAGTGGTCCTTGTTATAGGAAAAATTGTTAGCTAATTAAAAAGGTTTTCATTTTTTCATTTTTGTTCTCTTGTGCTATGGATGGTTTCACCAACTGACTATAAATAACTGACTAAATAAGTGTATCTGGCATTTTATTTGTCATCAAGGTACTTCATGAAAACTTTTCCTTCCTCCAGAATTATTTATTTTTTTCTTTTCTTCTAAGATTAGATAGAGTTGCTAATTCAAAGAAGCAGAAGTCAGAGGACCAAACCTATAATGAAGCCAACTGACAACTCCTTAAGGAAGTGGCATAAAGAAAAATATATGTAGGTGACTCTGAAAGTTATGCCTCCAGTTTATTTCCATGGAGACTACAATAGATAATGACACTATCTGATAGAGCAAATTCTAAGCTACAAAATACTATTTTCAACATAGTCAGCACTATTAGCTATGCATTTTCACCAGCCATGGAGTATTGGTGGGAAGATTCAACCTCTACTGTCATATCACCAACATCTGCCTCTGATGTAATGGGCCAACATTATAAAATAGGAGGCATTACTTTCAGAGCAGCTCTTGCATTTTTGTTCTATAAAACTCCTAAAAAAGTCCCAGCCACTAAAGCAAACATGCCTAATGGTATTTACACCTTGGGTACCTGAGGTGTTTGAACGTAACTGCCACATGACATGATACGCGTTGACAACTGCACCCTTCTGGAGGAATTGCTGTAGGTCAGACTTGATACTTCAAAGGCACTAGCACCTGTAGAAACACAGAGTGAACATAGAATATCGCAAGTAGGAAGAAACACACAAGGATCATCAAGTCTAGCCCATGGCTCCACACAGGAGCACACAAAATCCAAACCCTATGTCTGAGGAGGTTGTCCAAACGCTCCTTGAACTCCAGTACTTAGGGCCAGAGAAAAAGAGTACTTAGCTCTATATACATGAATATTTTTATTCTATACAATTTCGTGTTTGAATGAATGTAATTGTTAAGATTGAAAAGATTTCATGAAAAGTTTTGTTTCATTGCCTGCATTTTCTGTTAAGATTTTTGGTCAAAACTGTCCTTCTTCTGATTTTGATTACTGATACTTCCTAGTTAACTATGAAACGTAATCTTCTAAAGTTGATTTTGTTTAATAGATTTTGTCTCTCTGCCTATTGCATGGAGTATAAAATATGTAATCAACAGTATCTTGAATAGTAATCCAAGAAAATATTATATTTTTCTGTGCTGGAGTAAAATGACTTACTACCTTGTTAGTGTGACAATATACATGCTGAATTATATTACATTTTTGCCTTTAATTCAAAGGCAAGAATTCAAAAATGCTCATTAAAAATGGTGAAGAAATCTTGGAAAGAGCTTAAAAAGCCTTTTGAGGTTCATTTGCATAATTTATTTTTAGAACCTTAATTAGCAAGTATCTGTAATTGTTCTTCTTCCCACTTGTGTGGCAATTTCCCATGCAAATATAAATTAGGAAATGCTATTTTTACTGCATCAGAAGGACTGTGTATGCGGATACTACTTAAAACCAATTGTCATTCTGTGAAGTTTAATCTTCTGGATTTTTCTGGTACTACATTTTGGTGAGCTGCCAAGGGATAAAATATGCTTTGCTTGTTTGAAAAAACTCTCAGTGATGAGTACAAAATTAACCTCACTGAAATCAGAATGAAATTTTTCACTGGTGATGGAGAGGGCAAATGTTCCATATGTGGACACCTGCAAACACAGAAGCAGCTAGTGGTGGTTCCTCAGTCAATAGTACAAAATAAGCAAACAAACCAGAGAGGAATAATGATCTTTGATACTGATGCAGAAAATAACCCATTCCTCTTGCCAATGTCTTCAAGTAAACTCATAAAAATTATATTTTTTCTTCCCTTCACAACATATGCTCCCCCAAATCTTTATTAATTTCCTCTCCAGTAGATTGGTATGTCTGAGCTTTGCACTGTTGCAAACTGATGTAACACCACTGAAAACCAGCATGCAGTTCTTAATGCAAAATACAGGGAGAGAGAAATCTAAGCAGCTGGATTAGATTGTTATTTCAGTCTTCCTTTGTTTGTCTGTTATTTTTGTTGCTGTTTATCTATACTGAACTCATCTACCTGGATTCTGTCTCTCTTTATAAAACATTCTTTGATCTTCGTGCTCACACTTTGACCTCCTTCTCACTTTCCTATATATTTTTTCCCCCACTCTTTCTCAGATTTTCCTGTAAAGATACTCTTTAAAAACTGTCAGAAAGCATCTTACATATGTGGATGCATCTTCAAAGAAGTGGCATCTATGGGACACATCTTACTTACAAGTGTAGGGTTAAGGAAGTTACTTCATCTATTGAGTCACAGAATTAGAGGGATATAGTTAGATAATTTACACTGAAATGTTTTTCTGTAATTGTTACTGGCAAATCCTAAAATCGGAGAAAGCTGAAGCAGGTCCAATCAATAGTTCTACTTCATCTTCTCCACGAAAAGTGGATATTTGTTATTGTAGTCTCAGTTCTTAAGAAGTGGTCATAACTATCCATTATAGAAAATTCAGTCATTAGTTAAAATTAAATCTCTCTGTAAAATTAGTAGTCTCTGTAACAAAGGCAGTGATTTTATCCTTGTAAAATCTGGATATGTGATTTTTAAATATACAGACTTTAATTTTTGCTTACGACTTTTCTTTGTCAGTGGTTAATATTTTCTTCATCTACCAAAAGGAACACTTTGCTGTTTTTCACTTTACTCTTAGATAACTAAAATCCATTGGTCTTGTGTCATAAATACAGTGCCATATATTAGAAGTTTTTTTTAAATTTTGCTTGAATTCAGCACCACCACAGTAATCGCTATTTGATATTCAACCTACGCAGGGGTATGTTCATAGGAATCTTCTTTGATGAAGAATATTGAGACTAGAAGATGAGTGAAGGAATAAAACCACTAGAACTGCCCTAATAGTATAATATACATGACATCATCCAAAAAAGTTTTTTGCATCCTAGAAGAGCTTCCTGATGATATTCACAGATGTTTGAAAAGAGATGTCTGATGAGCTTCAACCTCTCTTAACAAATCATCATGAATACTGAAAATGTACAAATTTTCATTACAAGACTCTGCTGTATTCTACAGTTACACTAAACAATCCCAACCAAAATGCTTTGAAATGAATGAAACCAGCATTCACATGTAGTTAAATAAGAATGTTGCTATTCTGGTGGGTTTTAACCTAATATACCATATAAAACAGGCTTACATTTTTAGTGTAGAGATAACATTGACATTAAGAAAAAAAAGTTGATTTAACCATAGTTTGAAAGAATATGAAAAGGTCAAGATAAAATTCCTCCTAAAGATCACACACTTAATGATACACAACACACCACAAGACTTAGCTTCTTTGTGATAAACTAAAAGAATACAGTAGAATGGGAAAGTTTGCATTACACAATGTTTAATTCATAGAATACTCAAATAAGTATGCAAATAGAAGGCTGTTTCTGTATTAGAAATCATAAATACACTTCAACTGTGTGCAGTGTTCCTAATAAATGCACATAGCTTTATGTTTTGGTTAACAAGAGCAGCAAAGATTTGGGATGAAATAAATCTTTAGATGAAATTTAATTATAATAATTAAAAAAACACTAAGTAACACTACTTCATTTGCACAGTTGTAGAAATTTGTTTCTACTCATGTGAAGATGTGCTTCATTCAATACGATCCCTTTCTCTTGTGCTACCCATGCCATGGAGCAGTTTGAACTGGAAGGAACCTTATAGCTTATGTGGTTCCAACCCTCTGCCATGGGCAGCTTCACCTTCCTAGACCAAGTTGCTCAAAACCCCATCCAACTTGGCCCTGAACATCTCCAGGAATGGAGCATTCAAAGACTCTCTGGGCAACCTGTTACAGTGTCTCACCACTCCTACTGTGAAGAATTTCTTCATATATCTAATCTAAACTTACCCTTTTTTTAGTTTAAAACTGTTATCACTTGTCCTATCACTATACTCTCTGATAAAGTCTTTCCCTGTCTTTCTTGTGAGCCCCCTTAAGTACTGGAAGGCTGTTATAAGGTCTTCTCAGAAGTTCCTCTTCTCCAGGAGTGTAAGAACCATTTAAAGAATGGAGATTATAAATGACAGTTTATAACATTAAACATATGACATACTTTGTATGTCCTAAACATTGTTTTCCACTCAAATTCAGCAATATGATACTGAGAGCAGATTTTGTACACACAGATAATAAGTTTATATTTCTAATATGTCCTCCACTAATTTTTATTTCATTACTACAACCAAAACAGGTACATAAAATATCTTTTTTAAAAAATTCTGACATAAAAGCTTAGATAAGGAAAGAATACAACATAGGATGCTTTCTAGTGGGTTGTACCTTTTTATTTCAACTGGATAATCCAAACAGGAACTAGAAATTAACAACCTACATTTCTGGGCTCCCTTGACAATCCTCTAAAAACACCACAATAAATAAATATACCCACCTGTTTCCCCAACAAAATTAACTACTTGTTATTAATAATAACAATAAATCTTATACGATAAACAGAGTGAATAAAATAGAAACAAAAATATTTTCAGCAATACACTGCTCAAGACATTACTGTGCCTACAGGCAAAGGATGCATTTCAATCCACCTCTGACAGATGCTGACTGTGGAGAAAGTCCAAAAAGAGATGAGATTTAAACACGTATTTCTCAAACATTTGTCAGCCATTCCATCTTCCTGAAATCAGGGAACCTACAAAATAATCCAATAAATAAATTTAAGCCTGAGCAACCTAGTCTGACCTTGTAGCTGACCCTGCTTTGTGCAGGATGTTAAACTGAAGAACTCCTGATGTCCCTTCCAGCCTGAATTATATCATATGATGTAGGTCTGTTTTTATGAAGGTATTTTAAATGTTTTACATAGTTCTATCATGCTCAAATGTTGTCAAAAAGCTTACAAAGAAGACAAAACAACCAGCTTCTATTTGTATGTAAGGGTAATAAATAAATAATGATCAACAGTCAGTTATTCGTTCTTGAAAAAATTAAACAGACATTTTATGAAACAGACCAGGCACTTTCCAGCAGTTCCCACATATGAAAATTAGAGCAGTTTCTATACAGTGATAAATGAAACTGTACTGCTGATTTAGAGGTGTGACTGGAGCACACAAATACCATAAGATTAAGTGCTATGTAAATTATCAGTGTTACACAACAATTTTTCATATCAGAAATGGAATTCTGATTTTTTCAACTCCTATTTCTGCAGTGATAAAAAAGAGACAAAAGTCTATTTCAAGCTAAGAATTACTACAAGATAATGTTGATATTAATGGTTATAAACGTTTTGTAGGTCCATCTAGATTTGTTTGCTTAATTAAAAATGTCAATTTGAAGAAGTGTGTCAAAACTAAAGCAGTGCAGAAACATATCCAGCCTACGTATGTGAGAGATACAGAAAATAGTGAAACAGTATTATTGCAGTCCAACAAACAGTCATCAGTATGTCATCAACCTCTTTTGATTTAACATTTGTTATCTACACCATTATACTAATTGTGTGATTTTTTGTAAATATTTTTTATAATTTCATAAATGGTGAGGTCAAAAAGAGACAACAAATGTCATCTTCATAATGGTATTTTGGTAATTTCTGTATGAAGGTGAAAACTCTTGGTTGAAGGCGATCCTTTAGAAAATTGTTTATCATTAGTTAAAATTCCCAGAACATTTTATACAGTGCTATGGAGTATTTTCTATTATTCTGAATGCATTTATTTATTTGAACTCCAGTAGATATTTGTATCTCAGTTAATTTGCTAGATTTTTTTTTTTAATAAATTGAAAGAAATAACAATAAGGTACAACCTATCACCTGAAATAAATAGCAAAACTAGGTTAGGTTAGCTTAAGGCAATCTTTTTCAAAAAATGGACCTGGTGACTTGCACAGGTACAGACATCCACCCTGTAGACATTCAATAAACTGAAGGATTCCCTTGGTAGGTTGTTCAGAAGATTACCCTGCTGGTTTGTAATTTATAGCAATTTTTTCTTTCAGCCTTAACATTCCCTGAGCAGCTTACTGAAGGTATATGGTCACAGAGTTACTCATAATCAACCTGTCCTTGGAAAATAGGCTTCTCCCAACATTTGCTGAGCCATGGGTTTTAGCAGAGGGAACCCACTGTTTTACCCACCTGATAAGAAGGTGATTTTTAATCTTTCTAACAGAAAAACATGTAAGAGACACATTTCCCCATCATATGCAAGGACTACTACACTGTTGAAAAGCTATGATGATATAAAAAGATATTATAAAAAGATAAATATTTGTCCTATAAGTGAGCCATTCTATGAACAGGCAGATACGTAAATGTGAGGCTTATTGAAGAATATAATCAACAGACACTGCTGGCTGACATCCACAGGAAGGAGGAAGTGGATGATGTGCAATCTGATAAAGATAAAAGCAATGAACATGTTGGTTAAGAGTTTTGAAAGGCTTTGAAATAGATAAACTGGTATGCTGAAAAAGATGTGAAAGAAGGGAATTTTTAATGTGCCTAGTCCTGGTTTGGAAGCAGTAGAGTAATTCTTAGTACTGGCACTGAGAGACAAGCACATAGCAGTGCTGGCAATTGCTAGAGCTAGTAAAACATAAAATCTGGTCCTAAATGTGCTTCTGCAAGACACTGCTCTCCCAGATTCAGAAGAAATGTTAGAGTATGCTTTGCCATCAATCCATCTGGATCTAGTCATTCACTCAGTATGTCTTGCAACAAAGCTGCATATAGTGCCAATGATGAAAGAGGATATTCAGTTAAGAATCTTTGTAACATCAGTGCCATTTCTCTCCCCTTCTCAGGAATGATAAGGAATGATACAATGGAATTGTGCAGTGACTATGAAGTTCAGCATAAACTAATCAGTTGTATAGTGTTCAGAGCACCCGACTCACTGACCAATTGGTTTCATACTGGCTTGTAGATAACAACCAGTACAGTCAGGGTGAATAGAATCATAGAATAATTAAGGTTGGAAAAGACCTCTAAGATCATCTAGTCCAACCATCAACTCATCACCACCATGCCCACACACCACGTCCCTCAGTGCCACATCTCCATGTTTCTAGGACACCTCCACGGACGGTGACTCCACCATAGAACCATAGAATCATTAAGGCTGGAAAAGACCACTACTGTCTCTGTGACCTGAGTGCTTCTTTGTTACTAATATACTTTCACCTAATGCACAGTTCATGGGTGCACTGCATTCCAGAACACTCCTGCTGTAACAAGTAGTTTTAAAAGTTCACATAGGAACTGACATAGAATTTGAGAGAGAATAAAAACCCATTCTCATTGTCTCTATTTTCTAAACTGAAAGGCTGTATTCAAACATACCCTTTGATTTTTTTTTTGCATTTGTTTTCGTACATCTTTATAATATAAGTTATTTATTTGATGAATACATTTGCCAGAGAATCTCAGCACTATTAGTGGAGTGATTCTCTTATGAGCATGTGGAGAAATAAAATCTCCCAAGAGCCTTGGTACCGGTATCTGTGGTCCCTTTGTAATGCCAGACACCATTCAGACATTATAAACTTCTCAGTAATCTTGCAGTGATTTTTTGCTTTGAATCAATCAAGTCACTTTACAGTAAAGCTTAGGACTCTACAATAAATAAAAATCTATGATCTCTTAAGGATATTAAGTTGACAAACATTGTTTCCCTTTGGTAACCTTTAATAAACCATCCTTTACCTAAATTATTCCTACCAGAGAATTTATTTTATCAGACAGTGAGCAGCCTTCTGCAGCTAATGACAAGAGACCTCCGTGATAACCTGGCAGCTCCAGTACCGCCCACCTGAGCAGTGTGAGTGGTGAAATTTCAGATGGAGAGATATGAGTTAAGATGTTGCTTAGCTGTCTTTTTAATTTTAGTGTTTGGAACAAACAGTGGTTTGATGCAACAACACACATTTAAAAACTTATCACAAAACAGAACATTTTGGAAAGATCTGCATGTAAACAAAACTCCTGTAGAACTTGTCTTTGCCTCATTGGCAGCCTGGAATGAACCTCTAGTGTTGCTCAGTAACAAGATACGATGGGATTGTAATCCACATCTTCAAATGTTTGATCCAAATTGATCTCAGGTGTCAACGAATTTCGTTTTAAGTGAGGAATGACTTCGTTACCTCCTAGGCTTCTGTCATTCTTTGTGAATGACTCCCAGGATGTGGTCCTAAATAAACTCGAAGTGGGGTGGAAAGATCTGGTTCTGGATAAAATTGCCTCTGTGATAACCTATAATTCTTGCAACGCTCCATAGCCTACAGTTGGAGATTTTGTGTCAAATGTGGAATTAATTTCCACCTGGCTAATTTTTATGCAAGCCTGTAACATAATAACAAATTTACAGGAGCTGACAGAGCTACCTGTTCACCTCATTGAGGTTAGGTCAACATTATTGAAAAGCTATGCCCTAGAACTAGTTTAATTTAATGTCTGCTGATCTGCACTTTGATTTTAACAGCATCTATAACTTGCAATGAATTTGTAATATGAACATAAATTATACATTTACAGCAAAGTTATCCAGCTATTCTATCATGAAAATGATTATAAATTAACTATCAACATTCCTAGAAAGGAACTACCTGTGTAGATCGCCTTGTGAAGTGCTTTACTGATACGAATTTAAGCCATGAACTTCCAAGTCCCCATTTTCTACAGAGAGTTTTTTTGCTTTGATTCTCTGAGTTAAATCAATGAAATTCCTATGATTTTCATGCCTATGGATACACCAGTTTATACACAGGTAAATATGGGTATATTGATATGACGTTGTGCTACATAACCTAGACACAACGTGAGTTTTACTAATTGGCAATCTCTAGGTACCTATGTCTCTATTTCTACTCACAAAAGCATTTTTAAATACTATTGTGCTTTTTTTTTTTTTTTTTTTTTAAACTTCAAACTTGTCAGAATCACAGATAAGTTAATGCTCTATCAGTCTCATGGGTTTTTCTTCTATCTTCTGTACCAGTTCTGCTATGGGAGCACCCTGAGGGTGCTTAGGGTCTTGAGGATGTTTAGGATTCTTATGTTGCTCTGGGAGTCTACTGACTGCAGCAACCTAGGTTAACCTAACCTAAGCTAACCTTTACTCCATACTTGAAGTATGGAGTTCAGTTCCTTTCTCTGCATGAATTAGATGAGATACTTACTCACTGTCTTAAAAAGTAGCTTTCACCTCCAGTCTTAGTAGGGTGATGTTGGAAACATTTTGGAAAAGCAGTGGGGCATTGCAACAGCACTAGCTCAGGATTCTTACTGCCTCACTTTGCTGTCAAGCCTTCCCCTCTGCAAGACACTTTGTGGCTAGAGTGTAGCTACATGAGACACGAGACAAGGTATGTGCCTTTCAAGAGAAATATTGACAAACAGATGACTCCACAGGAGAGCAGTGAAGTTGGCAAAAGCATCAGCTCTGAGAATAATCTGAAAAACCTGGAATTATTTAGTCTAAATAAATGAAGACTGAAGAGTTTTAGCATACATTAAAGGTTGCCAATTGCAGAAGAATTGTATATTGCTCACTACATTGGCTGCAGGTGATAAATAGGATAAAAAGGCAGCAAGGAAGATACAGTTTGGAAAGAATTTTACTTTAAGCGAGTATTGTCAAGCATTGGAACAGAATGCATCAGAGGGTGTGGTAGCTTACAAGAGATGATTAGATCAATATCTGTTAGGAATAGCTTCGCTGTTGCTACATTACAATAGTAGTAGGTTTACCATGCTACATATATCATATAATCTGTGAATGACCCTTCTATCTGGACTCTGTGAGATCTTTGGACTTAGAGTTAGACTTGGAGTTAGTCTGAGTTTAGGCTGTGATGTGATTCATAAGTTCCCTTTGCAGATCTGTTTTCTAACTTCCCACCTGTAACCAGATGGATGAAGGAAAAATGTGCTAAAGATTATACAGAATACAAATGTTATTTGTTTGGTTCATTAGTCTTGGGATCTCTCAACATAAGACCAAGATGGTTCATTTCAATCAAAGCCTCCTAGTATGGCCCTGTAAAGCATGCAAATACTATGAGGCTATTAACATCTTAAACATTATTTAAAATAGGAGCATTGGTTCGTCAAAGTCATTCACCATCAATGAATTTACTCTTGTGAGCCTCCTAAGGGATATCTCTACTGCCTCTCCTTCCTGAGTGTAAGCTAAGCACAACGATGAAATGACTTTCTCAGAGTTGCACAGGAAGCTTGTGGCCCAGCTTGGGAGCTGAACATAGCGACAAAGCCACAAGCCTTTTGCTTCCTCTCTAAATCATTTCTAACCATCAGTATAAAGCTACAACAGTTCCGATGAGAGGGAGATGTTTTGTTACCGAGATGCTCTTGAGATGCACAAAGTAGCAGGACCATTTCAGTTGTGTCATTTACAGGTATTTCTCAAAACAGTGAAAATCAAGCCTACAGCTGAGAAGCCCTGAGTGTAATAAGATAAACTCTGAGTTATAAATGCAGGTGAAATTCAGAGGTTGGGAGGTGGAATAAACAACTCAAGATTATTGGAACAACCTGTCTCTAGTGAAGACTGGTGCGTTTACATGCAGAATGTGCCAGCAAAAGATCTTAGTAAGCAAAAAAAACCTGCTGCCATAATTTATATTCCTTTGAGGCTCTTCTCTGAAAAAGAGATCACTTGTAATTCAAAGAGGAAATAGTGAGCATTTGCAGGGCAGGAGGAGGAGGAACAAACCATATTCACATTGCCTCTACATCTAACCAACAGAAAACATTTACCAATACACATTCCAATGGCTTTCTTTCACATAGTTGGGACTTCTCACAGATTCAGAACAATCCCAAGTAAGTTTATTCTAGAAAAAAATGAACTGTAAATGAAGGCATTGCAGCACAGTGAGAAAAGGATAAAGGCATGATTTTGTACTTGTCCAGAATGCAAGATGGAGGCCATCTGAATTTAGTTCACTCATACTACAACTATGGTGAAGATAAAAAAATTGCAAAAGATTTGCTAATTTAAGCAAGTGGTGAATTTAATAAAGCAGCACGGTTTGCTAATTCCTTAGGTTAAAGAAAAACCTTCTGAAATATAACCTACAAAATACATCACAATAGCTCATAGTAATTATTACTTCACTCACACACAAAACTATTTCTATATATTATATCTGTTTTGGCGGGCGTTTCTAGATTATTCTGATTTGCATGGGAAAAATGGTTTTGCTTAATAATTGAAATGCTAACTACACCTTATTTAACCAACAGAAATACAGTAATAGATGTTATGTTAGAAACAGGGGGAGGAAAATACAAAGTGAGCATTATTACAGAACAAAAAAAGAAAGGCCTGAAAAAAAGCAACATTCTCTTTTTAAATATCCACTTCAAAGAAACAGCAACTAACATCCACAAAATCTGTAGGGCTGGGTTAAAGAAAGCATACTGGAAAACGTTCTTTTGAGTGGGTAGACATAGTTTTATGATTTTGATATGATATGTTTTTTATATGATTCTATGATTCCAGTAGCAGTATGTGCCTTCCATCTGAACTTAATAACAGGGAAAAGGTGTCATTGAGAATGCTACTGCAAACTTTCCATCTCCCTGTAGTAGTCATTGTGATGTCACTTTAATGAACAGCTATAAGAAGAACTGATTTAACGTTACAAGTCATCATGCAACATGCACAGTTGAAGCCTATATGAATAACTACCATTCACACATGCAGTACTTCGTCTATGCCCTGTAATGGTTTAGTTTTGTTTGTTTAGTTTTGTTTTCAGTGATGTCTAAAAAGAGGAATAGACTGTATTATGGACTAAATAACTAAAAATAGATATATCCATAAAATAAAAGAATCTTTTCCTTACTGGAGTTAGAGGAGCAGGGATGGAATTGATAAAATAAGATGCTGCAATATTTGTATATGTATGTAAGAGTCAAAATGCTGGGCAATGATAAACTGCAGAAGCTTCAAGACTAAACTTCTTGCAGTAAAAACATCTGTTAGTTAGCCTGCATATTTCTCCAGAATATGAATACGAATATGATTAGATTTGGAAATGTTGATACAATTACAATTCCTATTATTTGGGGTTTTGAAATTTATTTTTTTCTTCAATTAACATTAAAAGATGTAGTCAGTCACCATCCCACAGCTTACTACATATTATACTTGTGGACTCTAAGAAGCATGATGAACAGGAGAGCTTTTCAGGAGGAACATACAGTAACAGAGGAGGAGGCAAGCATGAGCAGAAAGACTTGCACAACTGAAGGGAAAGGTAATATAGAAGAAACTAACTGCAAGAGGGTAACTTGTAACTCAAACATAGACATCCTGCTTAGCAGTAAAATATATATCATGAAATGGTAGTTCACTTTCAGGACATGTACTACAAAATAAAAAAAAAATGCCATGCTCATAAAATACAAGATGAACTGTATACATTTTTTTTTCCTGAACAAGTTGATCAAAATGCTCTGAAGATGTAGCTGTTCCCAAAGGGAATTGTGCTGCATTGGTGATCAGTAGAGAGAGATTTCCATCTGCCTTCAGACAGGAAAAAACATATTTTTCTCAGGCGTTTGATAGCTGCTCAGAAAGATATAACCTAGTTAAGGTCGTCAGTCAGTGTTGGAAGATCTCATAGGACCAGGTATTATGCTGGTTTGCCAAGTTACAGGGATAAGATAAGAGTGTGGTGAGTTCAGTGAATCTAGCACATGGAATCCTGGTTTGCTGGCATCTTTTGAGCCATGAAGAAGATGTGAAAAGTTGTCAAATTTATGTCCTGGTTTCAGCTGAGATAGTGTTAATAGCACACCAGTATTTGGTTGAGTGATGGGTACATACTCAGGGCCAGGACAAGTCAATCAGCAGGGAAAAGCCACTGTCTATGGCATGGCAGCAGGGGGTAGGGTGGATCCAGGGCAACTGGCCTGAATTAAGCCAGGGGTTATTCCATACCAGGTGATATAGAATCATATCATAGAATCATACAATGGCTTAGGTTGGAGGAGATCTTCAAGATCATCTAGTTCCAACTCCCTGCCACAGGCAGGGTTGCAGCCTAGTGCATTGTGCTTCCCAGGATCCCATCCAACTGGCTTTAAATGCCTCCAGCAATGGGGCATCCACACCTTCTCTGGGCAGTCTGTGCTAGTGCTTCACTGCCTTCTGAGTTAAAAATTTCTTTATAACATCTAACCTAAATCTCTCCTTTTAGTTTAAAGTCATTCCCCCTTGCCCTATCACTATCAGACCACATAAAAAGTCCTGCTTATAAGCTCCCTTCAAGTACTGAATGGTCACAATGAGGTCTCCCCGAAACCTTCTCTTCTCCAAGATTAACAAGCCCACCTCCCTCAACCTTTCTTTATAGGAGAGGTGATCCTGCCCTCTGATCATCAATATCACGTGGAAGGCTATAAAGCTGTGGGGAGTTGCTTGGGGATAGGCTAGGTGTTGGTTAGCAGGTGGTGACATGTTGCGCTGCCAGTGGGGTGTCAGTCAGTGTGCAGTTGAATTGTTAGCTGGCCATTGGACAGTGGGTGGTAAGTAGTTGTTTTGTGGAAACATGGGAAGGGAATTCTCAAAAACACGTGGCGCCACTGAGTCATCTTTTTGGCTAGTAGCTTCCTATCTGATTATGGGTGGAGCAAAAGGCAATGAAGATTGCCATCTTCTGACTGAACATAAATGTTCAGGCATGCATACAGCATGGTGCTTCCATATTCATTTTTTTCGTCAAATAAGACATGAATACAGTCAGTTTCCCCTAAAATCTACCAAACACACGTGTACTGGAGATAAACCTCTAGCATGCTCCTACAATATCCTTCAGGCTTGAAAGAGTACTGATGTTGTACAGATTAAACAACATTCTCCAATGTACCTATGATGTTTCAATTTATCCTCATGTCATCTAGTCACATCCCTTATTGCATTTCCATATCCCCAGCATATAAAAGACAGTTGTGCTATGACCAGTCTGGAGCAAGTTTGGTATGAAGCAGACATCTACAAAGCGCTTGCTGATTGTTCTATATACAGGTTGAGGAAAAGAGTATTGCATTTTCTTGGCACCCTTTATCTCAGCATTGGTTGTACTCATTTACTAGTTCTCACAAAATAAAAGTCGACACCAAAAGCAAGAGCAATATTAACTATCACTAACCAGCAATATTAACTATCATCTTTTCCATACTGGAGCCAGAAGTTGTCATAGCAGAATAAAGATCTGCTTAGAAAGTTAAATTTTATTTTGGTTTTTGCCTTCATAGAGAAAACACTTAAAACTACCTAAAGGAAACAGCCATTAGATTGCTTGCTGTTCTCAGACATATTGCTAATTCCTAGAAGACAGTAATACCCTAAAAGTAATATAACTGCAAGTTATCTAATTTTTTCATGTCTATATCTAAACATTTTTTTCTGAAATTTACTATGCTTTTTCCATGATGGTATTTTAATAACAAGAACTTATTCTGCCATTTAATCTATGGAATGAATGTTTACACTATTCAAACAGTGTACTTCAATTCTTAAATGGCTAATTATTCTTGATATAATGTTATTTTATCAAGTGATTAAGGATACAAAGCTGTGGTTTTATGCTACCTACAGTCTGCCAGTAGAAAAAATGAAGACAATTTGTATCACATCCATGGTTTATTTTTGCTTGCTAAATCCATTTATTTAACAATCTTAAGATAATGCCAAGGATGATTTTATCTTATACATTGGTTTTAACAAGTATTTCCAGACTTCAGCTACAGTCTAACAAGACGATGATGATGTTCACTGCAACGGATGTTTCTCTTCAGACCATTCAGCTGAGACTCAAGTAATGTATGCAAACGTTTCCCATGGCAGCTCCCCAAGTTGTACACAAATGCTAATCTGGAGTAGTATTTTTCTACTTTTTTTTTGTCTTGGGCTTTTTTTTCATGGAAGCAATTTAATCAGTTTGGATAGAAATCGCCTTTAAAACAAGGGTTTCAAGTTTCTATTTTGGGATCACATACGAAAGAGGAAAATAAACAAAGTATTGTGTTTATGTTTAACATTGATTTAAAAATGGTTCATAATGGCATATGTTAATGATGAATAATTACAAAAACTGGTCTTGTAATTATTAGAAGAACCACACATTGCTTAAGAGAATGTAAATCAACAAATGCAAGTCATCCATGGTCAACCTACTCTGGGTATTAGCTCTGTTGCTCTGACAAGACTTCTGTTCAGCTGTAGCCCGGCAACTACTGTCTGCTTCTAGGGCAGAACACATTCACTGTGAACTGGCCCCTAGGGTTAGTCCTGTCCTACATACTATTTATGAATGCAGCCTGGCATTTTTTGCTAGCCTGCATATTTCCACGAAAACTACAGCTTCTATGTTTTAAAGAGGAAACTTGAAATAATACTGTATGAAATCAGAAAAAAAAATGTTTAAGGCCTTTAAAGAGGACACAAGTTAGAAAATGTCTTTCAAACAGCAGTAACATTTTATGATAAAAAATAAAACGTCTCAGGTAGCTCTTTTTTGTTGTTTGAACTGCACATTCAATGTAAGAAGAGGCAAGGCTGTGGATTTGTTTTGAGAAAACAGACAGTAATTTTCCTTTTAAATTTACAAACAGTGAGAATAGGAGAAGCAAAGAGGCACTGATTGATGGTATGCATTTTACAGATATATCTGAGGTGATATCTTTAATTACAAATATAATTCCTGACAACAATATCCAAATTTCTCTTGAGTTTACTTGTCCAAAGCATATAGAGATGGTACTAGATGAGTTTGCACAGGGAAAAGCTGATGTTATTGAAGTTGTAAGTCAATAGAATAAGCATGAAGAGTAAAACTTTGACTCTGAAGTTTATTATTTTGAATTATGCTCCAGTAGAACAACAGTGTGAAGGTTCCATACCTACTGTTTCTTTATCACAGTGTTTGAAACAATGACCAACAATAAAAGACCTGTCATTCTTTTCTGCATAAACCTGACTGCATGAGGAAACACTTCAGAATGGAAGAGTGTCTAAAGTTCAGGTTACTTCGTGCCCTTGATAACTCCTTTAGCTGGCTATGTTACTAAGGCTTAAGATTTCTTGTGTCTTACTGAGCATACTGACAAATGAAAGTGCTCTTCTTAAGCATTACTTCTGCTATTGTACCACAGTCAATTATCTGTGGCTGTGCTGACTCTTCTTTATTCCTTTTAAAGTTCACATCTGTGGTAATACAAAGCGATGTCAAAATAGCCGCAATTTCTATCTGTCCCCAGAATAACTGCAGCACTGACAATTTACAATAATCTCTACTGAAACTGCTCAAGGCATTCGCATTCTTCAAACTTTCTGGCTATATCAATATAGAAATGATTGAAAGCCAATAAATTGGCAACAAATGCTGAATTGTATCCTTCTGTCTCTCCACTGAAAGGAGTGATGAGTTTGATTTCCCTCTACCTAGTGCAAGTTTTGAGTTCAGTGTTACTTTGGCAAAAGTATTCCCTTTTTTGTAATGTTTCGAGGAAAAGTTAGGCTTCCTAATTCCAAGATTTCTTTAGGAAAATGCTAGGACTGAATTACAGGAAGATGCACTGATAGAGAACAGGCAACCACAAAGGAACAGAGCTGGGAGGAGTAAGGAGCAGACGTGAACAAGGAGCAGTAAATTAAGAGAAAAGGGATAAAGGGACTTCATGAAAAGGCATCACAGGAGGACCATTCTTTGAGACCATGGCATCCAGAAACAGGGACAGGTCACACAGCAGGGTGCAGAAGATACTTACAGGATGACTTGGGAAAAATGAGGGGAAGAGTAACGAAAGGCTAGACAAGAATAGGAGAACGGATATCAATGTCAGAAGAAAACTAGAATAACAGTGAGGGAAAAAAAAAGCTTATGATATTGCAAAGAAGGAGCAATTGAAAAACATTTCTCTGGGTAAGAAATACAATCTTTTAATATCATTGGGAAATGTAAAATTAATCAGGACTCCAGAACTTAAACATGCTCACGGTAGGGTCTTTTCTTCTAAGGAGGAAAAATAATTTATTCAACTCCCTCTCATATTCTTGCAACTCCTAACAGAACAGCGTCAGATTTTCAAACTCAAGTGTATTTCCCTTTTTCTTGTAAACATAAAGTAAGCGTTAGTCATCTCACACAGTTTATTTCCAGCTGTACTCCTAATTCAAATGCTTTCACGTATTTGTTAATCCCAGTGTGGCCTTCTGCACTGGCTCATAATTCTTCTTGGAATAAATCCAAGATACACTGTATTTTATATGCCACTTTTAGAGAAAAACTCTTTACAGCTGGGGCAGGGGGGCGAGGGAAGAAGATCGCTTTCAATTTGTGCTTCAATTTTTCTGTCTTAATTAGCTTTGTTTTGTGGATTAAGGAGCCAAATTTTACTACAGTTATTAGCAAGTCAGACTGCCTTATCAGCATCATTCTTTTCTGTGTATACTTATGTATTGCTGAGCTCAGCATTTTTATAATCTGCAAGCTTTCAGTTATTTTAAAGTTTGTGACAATTATATTATGCAAATTATTAAATGCAAATGTTGTTACATTATCAGTTAAAAGTGCCAAAGTGAAAATAAAAATAAAACAAAATGTATAAGGGCAAGAAGAAAGAGAAAACAGAAAAAAAAATAAACCAACAAAAACAGTGTCCTTAAAATACATATTTATGAATGCTAATCCCTTCAGTTACTTTTTTTTTACAGTAAAGATATTGCTGTATAAGAATTATGTTACAAACTAACAAGGATAATAAATATAATTCTCTGTCTTATTCTGACAGTATTTCTGCAATGTCACCAACAGAGTTTTGAAGATGGATTATACCAAAGCCATAGACTAAAGATTTACAGTTTACAGAACCTTGTTTTTAGATCCATACATGTTTATGTGCAAACATCTGAAAAAGAGACCTTTGTCAAAGCATGTAAGTGCTTAACTTCTATAAAAGTCAATGGGATTAGACAGAGCAAGGACTGTAAAGGAACTCACTAAAATTCACAGCCCTGGGAATTCATAGCTATGAATCTGACACCTAGACTATGCTTGTGCTTGAAAACAAAAACAAAACAAAACAAAACAAAAAACAAGCATGGTCATGTGCTAGAGCAGCCAACTGACATTGCATGCATTCACATGGCTAAATAGCCCTTCACTCTAAAGCAGGCTGGCTACATCTAAATAGTGACAAATATTATGAAACTCTTGGTAATATATTTGAACTTTTTGAGAGGGTGCTTATTAGCACTCAGGGAGAGACAGGGATCAATAAAAATTGAACATTTTGGATGACGGTGGGGACACTGATCATACGCGGTCTTAGAGTCCCTGGGAAGAGCATGATAGCAATTAATCACTTCTGACCAGAGTCTCTAAAGACAACATGTTCTATATGGAGACTCCTAAAGTAATTACGAGAAAATTGTAAGGTAATTTATCTAATTTTATTTTTTATTTCCCTTCTTTTTGAGTGTGTGTGTGCATTTGGTTTTTTGCTGCGTTTTTCCAAATATGTTGTTAGTTCATTGCTTGGAACCTTACCCTCATCAGCAATATAATAACACTGTAATGAACTGGCAGACTTTCTCCTTCATCTGACCATATATTTTGTACTCTGGAAGTTGCTTCTCAGACTACACCTGTGCTAATGTAGTTAAATGCATTATGGCCCAGTCACTGAAGCTCATCTTACGGCTAGCATGGACCATAGTCTGGTCAGCCAGCTAGCACTCTCCCAAGCCAGTCCTAGGCATAATCTAGGTATCATTTTATTATAGGCAATTTGAAAATGGTCACCATGATTTGGAAACAAGTTCAGTGGTATAGAAATTGAGTGCATGAGCCAGTATTAATAACCTTTGGAGATCAGATGTTATTCTGTGACATTTTCTGGTATGGTATCATAGCTGTAGATTTAGCTGTGGATTCAGAGAAAACTTCTGCTTTTTATCATATTAGTAGTCACCACTTTATTTCTGCCTTGTTGGGCTAAATCTCAGTAGCTGTAGTGTATTTTGATGCATTAAGCTGTGGCTTTCTTTAAAGCTTCTAAGCAATTTGTTGTCAGCCTACACAGATTAAGAATGAATTGGATTCCTCTAAAGGTGGAAATATCTTTATTGTGTTTCTCTGTATCATTACTTGTTCTGTGAGTTTGTAATCCTTCCGTTTTTGTATTTCACTTCTGATTTTCATTGCTCTTTCATATTTCTCTCCTATTTCCATTTCCTGTCTCAGTGTGGAATTACTGTGTCATGCTCCCCTTTAGATTTCCAGGTGTTTGCTAGATCTGTACACAACCAAGAAAGAAACTTATCCATCCCTATAAATCATCAAATTCATTTTGTTACCTGTGGTGTTGGCTTCTCCTTAACAGCTAGTGGGATATTTTATTTTCTCTGCCGTGAGAGAATGTAGACTTCAAGATACAGAGCAGGACGGATTGAGTCTATTTGTTTCCAAATGAAATTTTAAAATTATGTTAAAATGCAGAAGACATTATTGCTACAAGTTCTAATATCGCCCATTAGAAAGTATACAATTTAAAACTGTAGGTGATTTCCTTAGAATAAAAATATTAAAAAATATATTTCAAGAAAAAAACTCTTTGAAATGAAGTTTTCTTTTACTTTTGTACTAATTTTTAGTGTTTAGGATTAAGAAATCATAGAATAGAATCGCAGAATATATAATAAATTCTTGAGAAAGCTTCTGGGAAATTCTCAACCAAATTTCCTGATCTTTATAGAATCATAGAATCATAGAATTAGCTAGGTTGGAAAAGATCTACAAGATCATCCAGTCCAACCAGCCACCTACCATCAATAACCCTACTAGACCATGTCCCTCAACACAACATCTAAACGTTTCTTGAACACCTCCAGGGACGGTGACTCAACCACCTCCCTGGGCAGCCCGTTCCAGTGCCTGACCACTCTTTCAGAACAGTAGAATTTCCTAATGTCCAGCCTAAATCTCCCCTGGCGCAACTTGAGGCCATTCCCCCTTGTCCTGTCACTAGTTACAAGAGAGAAGAGGCCGATCCCCAGCTCACTACAACCTCCCTTCAGGTAGTTATAGAGAGCGATAAGGTCTCCCCTGAGCCTCCTCTTCTCCAGACTGAACAATCCCAGCTCCCTCAGCTGCTCCTCATAAGGCCTGTGCTCCAGACCCCTCACCAGCTTCGTCGCCCTCCTCTGAACACGCTCCAGGGCCTCAATGTCTTTCTTGCAGTGAGGGGCCCAAAACTGGACACAGTACTCATGTGGCCTCACCAGGGCTGAGTACAGAGGGACAATGACTTCCCTACTCCTACTGGCAACACTATTTCTGATACAAGCCAGGATGCCATTGGCCTTCTTGGCCACCTGGGCACACCGCTGGCTCATGCTCAGCCGACCGTCGGCTAATACCCCTAGGTCCGTTTCCTCCATACAACTTTCCAGCCACTCTGCCCCAAGCCTGTAGCGTTGCCTGGGGTTGTTGCGGCCAAAGTGCAGGACCCGGCACTTGGTCTTGTTGAACCTCATCCCGTTGGCTTCAGCCCAGAGATCTGGCCCGTCCAGATCTCTCTGTAGGGCCTCTCTACCCCCAGGCAGATTGACACTTCCTGCCAGCTTTATGTCGTCTGCAAACTTACTGGGGGTGCTCTCAATGCCTTCATCCAGGTCATCAATAAAGATATTGAAGAGGACAGGCCCCAGCACCGAGCCCTGGGGAACACCACTCGTGACCGGTCGCCAGCTGGATTTAACTCCATTAACCACCACTCTCTGGGCCCGGCCCTCCAGCCAGCTCCTTACCCAGCAAAGGGTGTACCTGTCCAAGCCACAGGCTGCCTGTTTCTCCAGGAGAATACTGTGGGAGACAGTGTCAAAGGCTGTGCTGAAGTCTAGGTAGACCACATCAACAGCCTTTCCCTCATCCACCAGGCGGCTCACTCGATCATAGAAGGAGATCAGGTTGGTCAAACAGGACCTGCCCTTCACAAACCCATGCTGGCTGGGCCTGATCCCCCGGTTGTCCTGCAAATGCCGCGTGATCTCCCTCAGGACAATCTGCTCCATCACCTTCCCCGGCACCGCGGTCAGGCTGACAGGCCTGTAGTTCCCCGGATCCTCCTTACGACCCTTCCTGTAGATGGGAGTCACACTGGCAAGTTTCCAGTCTTCTGGGACCTCTCCAGTTAACCAGGAACGCCGATAGATGATGGAAAGTGGCTTGGCTATCTCCTCTGCCAGCTCCCTCAGTACTCTTGAGTGGATCTCGTCCGGCCCCATGGACTTGTGGCAGTCCAGGTGGAGTAGTAGGTCTCTGACCATTTCCTCCTGAATCATGGGGGGTTTGTTTCTCTCCCCATCCGAGACTTGCAGGTCAGAGAGTAGAGTACTCTGAGGACAACTGGTCTGGCTTTTAAAGACAGACATAAAAAAGGCATTGAGAACCTCAGCCTTTTCGTTGTCCTCAGTGGCCACATTCCCAGCTGTGTCCAGTAAAGAATGGAGATTCTCCTTGGTCCTCCTCTTACTGTTAATATATTTGTAAAAGAGTTTCTTGTTCCCTTTAATCCCAGCAGCCAAGCTTAATTCGAGCTGGGCCTTTGCCTTTCTGATTTTCTCCCTGCACATCCTGGCAACCTCTTTGTACTCTCCCTGAGGTACCTGTCCCTTCTTCCACATGTTATTTTGAATATCTAAATACAATGACTGATGCTATCAACACCATGCCTTTTCAGCAGAGAAAGAGAGCACTGTTGTGTTTTCCTATGAAAGAAAAAGCTTCACATCATGTTACGAAGTTGCATTGCACCTGATTTATCTCCAGTTGACTGGACTAAGATAAATAATTCCTCTTAGCAAATTGTGATCAGAAAAAAAAAAGCCATTCCAACTGTCCACATGCAGAAGTCTATCAGTCCTATGCAGTTATTCTTACCTTCAAAAAACTCGACACTTAAGGATAATTTCAAGGTAACTTCAGTAAAATTTATGACCTTCAACAGTAAGAGCTAAAGAGGTAATCATAGTGATTGAAAAGTGTCATCACTATGGTTGATATTCAGCTTGACATAAAATATTGAGGAAAATATTGTTAAGTATCATGGGTTAAAATTAGATTAAAATTGGGAAGTCTGGCTTCAGATGATAAAAAGGGTGTTCATCATAATCACCATTAATGCTAAAGTAATGAATTCTGGAATATATTATTATGACTTTACTTGGTCTGTATCTGTTTAAATTGGTTTGATTTGTCATGTAACTATATATTACATATATGTGTTCATGTCATTCATGCATAGAACCATCACTCAACTTTCTAAAACCCAATTTAAATCAACACCTATATTAACAATAGCTAGCTGATGCTGAACCAGTGCTAGATGGATGAAAGAATACTAGGTCTTGGGAAAAAATACTAACCTTTCTACAAAATAGGCTCATTCTAAAGGCATGGCAAATTGTTGCCTTTATCAAGAATGTGGGTCACTGTTGCACTGAAACCCCACATAGGCAAAGAACCTTAATTTTTCTTAACTCTTCCTCAGAAGATAGAAAGCCCATGGTCTGATTGCAGTGGCACAGGAATTCAGCCACAAAGCAATGGTGAAGCTCCAGGTGGCCAAGCAACTCACAGGTTGTCTTGCCCACTGTATCCCAGGTATTTCTCATTCTGTACTGTAATGAAGACAATTCACTCTAAGGTCTCTTCTGCTTAATAAAGACATTCAAAAGCCATGACTTATGACAGCCTTTCCCTCCATGTTTTACACCTGCTGTGAAACTCTTGTACATCTTACTAGTGAAACACCTGCAAAATTGGAACCTCATATCTATCAGAATCATTTTTGCAAGTAGTTAATGAAATGATAAAGCATTCCTCACATTCAAATCAAAGCATAATACTCTTTCATTGTGGTGCGAAACCACAACTTACAGAAATTCATATACAGCATTATGAAAGATATGTAGAAGGATGAAAGAAGTGTAATAGTTGCTAACACAAATCTTCTACTGTTGTAAAATGCACTTGGGGAAAGTCTAAAAATTTTATTGAATGGAGAATTTTTTATAACAGTTTAGGTGAATATCTGTTCAGGAAACCTGATACCAGATGCATTTGTTCTTTCTTGGTGTGCATTGGATTTATTATTTAAATTCTTTTTAATACTTTCTTCTTTAAGAGGCTGTTCAGCAGCAAGTTACTCAATGTTATTCAGTTTTCCATTCACTGTGGACAAGAATAAGTTTGTGAATTTAGGGGCTGTTATGACTTCCTGCACAAGCAATTTCTACAAGTCTCTGGAATTGAAACTGCCCTCTTTTTACATCTATGACTCCAGAAGACTATGGGCTGTATTTTCATCCTATAATGGGAACTGATACAATCAGCTAAATTCCCTGCTGCTCAGTGATCTGGCCTGTACCCTCACCTGGACTTTCACACACTGCTGTAATCTGTTGTTGCAACTAGAAGTAAATGGTAATCATTCTGTTGGACACCAGAATCTTTTATGTGGTGTACATACTGATACATGTTAGATACATAGATTTTCAAATGGTCATTTGCATTTAAATGAGCTAATGAAGTCACGGCAGAGCTCAGTCCCCATTATTCCAAAACTGTGGCAAGATTTAGAATCCTGTTAGATAGAACCATTTCTCACAGCCAGAGCCATGAACCAGAATTCAAAGGCTACCTCATCAGTGACATCAGTGCACCAGAGAGGACACATTACACTGGGATACACATATTGCCTATCTTCAGGCTAATGTAATAAACAATACAGAGTAATACTAATGTTTAAATGAGACAGGTATCATAGTACAAAATTTCATGGAATTCCCTAGACAAGGGAGGTAAAGGTTAACATTAAGGCTTTTATTGACAGACAAATCTTCAGATATGCAGAGACTATGGTCTACATAAATTCTAAGGGTCTACAATCCTATCAGAAATATCCAGTCTAAGATTTCTTTTATATTTTTTCAGTGTCCTACTTGGAGCTTAACAAATAGAAAGAAAAGAATCTATATTGTGAATGCTTTTTAATATGATCCATATTAAAAACAAATAACAAAAAAAATTATTCTAACTTCCCAAAGTATTTAAGTTCTTGTAATTACAAGTTGAAAAAAAAATAAAAAAAGGAGCTCTACATATGCCCATGCAAGCAGATATTTCACTGGAAGTGAATTTAAATCTGGTTGTTCAACTGTTGTTGAGGCAGTCAGAGGTCTTTTCCACAGCAAATACTAAAGGCCATAGGGACCTTACAGAGTGGGTAACTGCTCTTGTGCCACACAACCTGGAGTCTGCAATCCAAGGTGAAAAATGGACCAAAAACGTGAGGGAAGACAAAGAGGGGAAAGACATGGTCACCAAAATAAACAGATGCTTTAATGCAGACTGCACTGACAATATGCCTGATCTGCATGGTTATAAAACCAAATGTTATTCATAATAACATAACCTGAAACATATGACTAAACGCTATTTGCTACCAGATAGTAGCTTTCCACCTGGACCACAGCAAAGATAAATTTTGAGGAAAATAATGATAGATGTGGTAGCCTCAGAGATTTTGACTGCACATAGAGATATTTGAGAAAATATTTTAATAATTTGGGGGAAAGCAGGCATTTGGATGATAAAAGCTCTTAATGCTTTTAGAGTAGAGGGCATGGATGACCAATATCAAAGTTGGAATATCCCATCTGAATATTTTTAACAACAACAATGAAAAAACATCTTGCTGAATGAGTATCAGCAAGATTTAATTTGAAGATCAAATTCTTGCATATTTCAAGGTTTGTTTCCAACTACAAGAATTGGTTGACTCACATTTTATTCATACTAAATGATACAAGATGCATCACAAAACAATTTATTTTGAAAACTGTTGAAAAAAGTAGAGCCTATTTCTAGACACTCTAAGTCATAAACTTTAATGAAAAATGTTATATGGAAAAAGGCAATATCATTGCACTACTTTGCTATCTGATTTCAAGTCCTTGGTGCTTATCTATGAGAAATGACTGTAAATTTAATGAACATAAGGATACATTTATCTGTGTTAAATAAAAAGCAATAATACAGTAAACGAGGCAGGTAAATGGCTCAGATGGCATTAGCACAGCCTTCTGAGCTATCAAATTGGGTGCAAGGAAGTGATTTTAACAAATTTTAGTCTTTGTTTGCAGCCTTTCCACCAGCTTTACTTTAAGGGAAAGAGTAATGAGATTGTTTTCTAAAATGAATATATATACACATGTATATATGTGTGTGTGTTTATAAAGATGCTGTCATTCCAATGATTTTTTTGTTTGTTTAAACACACATGTATTAACAAAACAGACATACATAAGAGGCAGATGAGATGGACCTTTGAAATATCATCTTCTCAGGCATTTCCTGAGCAATTCAGGCATCTAAATTATTAATGTTATCAATCTCCTTCAGCAAAGGAGATTTATTTTGCAAATTCCAGCTACCTTAACCATCTGAATTTTTAAATACCTAATGTTTCTGTATTCCTTTACTGTTTGCTTTCAAGTGTTGATTTTTTTTAATACCAGAAAAGAGGAAAACAAATCACATAATATATTAACCCATAACCTTTTACGCTACAGAAACAGACAGGTCATTTTTTTTTTTTTAGTGTTGACATTCTGCATGTGTAAGAAAAACTTATGTATGTAGATTTCTCTCACAAGAGCTTTAGGGCACAACCCAGACAGAGAAGCCATCACTTTTCCATTCTGCACTGAGGCTGCTGACAAAAGAATTGTGCAAATGAGCCTTTAAATCCTTAAATAGTCACTACACAATGCATGAAAGAATGCAGCACAGGACAAAGGGCAATATTCACAGTTTATCTCAGGGTGATGGATCTGAATCGACGCATGAACATGGGTTTGTTACGGAATGGAGTAGGCCGCAAACCCCTACTGAGAACCCAGTGGCCACAGTCTGTAATGCAAACAGTCAGGCTAAGTCCTTAACAATTAGAGTAAATTGAACTGGCCATTATCTGAACTTCAACTTGTTCTCATGATTGATATGGGAAATGAAAAGTTGTATATATCGCTACAAAGACTGCATGTTTTCTGCTCATGACTAATGCTAGGAATTGGTAGACTCATATTTTAACATGGAGTGTTCATATTCTGTATTTCCATGTAATGAAATCACTAGTGCTTATATTCACATTGCAATGAACATTACCCATTTTGCTGTTTCCTTGAATTTTATCTATATATGAGCCACAAAAATAAGGTAACAAAAATGTAACTATACAGACTAATAACATACCAATACAGAGAAATGCCCTGTTCATCCTACATCTTCCATATCACCAATCTGTTATCAGTCTGTATAAATATTCATAGATAATGAGTAGCTAAAGAGTTAGGTGTCAGCACTTCAGAAGAATCCTTTAGAGAATACATAAAATGTAGAGCATATATGAATATAATTAAATGCATTTTACTTGTGATATCTGTAACAGTTATTAAAATATTTTCATGTTAATGTTTCCATTTTCCTTAAATAGCTGAAGTGTAAAATAAATCTGGAGATAATGCATTATAGAGAGACAGAAGTTAGCATTTTAGTGCTTGAAGAAGGAGTGGAGTGGCTGGAGAGAGGGGATGCTGCTCCTGGTTCTCTGTATATTCACCCTTTTCTCAGCTTGCAGCAGTAAGAAGGTGCAATATTGGAGAGTTACCTGAAAAATATGTACAAACCAACTAGTCAAAGCATCCTCAAAGCTTCATATATTCTCATGTGCTTGTGGAGAGGAGGGAAAATTCTCACCAGCTTATTAAAATGTCCTGATTGAAACAATCACTTTTGGATGAATATTTCACCTACTAATATTTAAGGCTGCAAAAATTCAGGTAACATTCCAGGAAACATGCTCTGTGAAAGTGCATATGATTTAACATAAAGACCTGCACAGAGGCCACCAGGACAGCCAATGAAACACAGAGACTTCAAGAAACTCTCTTCAAAGCAACCCAATGTATTCAAGTATACACTGCATTCAAGTTGGATGGATTTCCCTTTTGTCTATAGTCATCAGAGGCAAGTGACATCTTGAACGCCTCAAGAAGATTAAATAGCAAAGCTCAGTCGGAAGCTTAAAAAAAAGAGAGAGAAAAGAAAAGGGCCAACTTGGCCATTATGGAGCTGGTCCTTTCTTGTCTGTGAAAGAGCTTTCAAGGAGTACTATTGGAAGAAGAAGGCCCAGATAAAGAATACAATGATGTTAGAAAGGGAGAACTCCGAGTGGAACCAGAGGGTGTGGGTTGCGCTGAATGAAGGATTAGTGCAGCTTCACAGCAAAGAAAAGGGGAATCCTAGTCAAGATGAAAATGAGGAATTACTTTTTTTTAGACTTCAGTTCACTGAGCAGTGACAATGCATGATGGGAGGTACTTGACATAACACTCTTCCAGGCCATGTTTGCTCTCCATGTGGGACCAAGAAAAAACAACAACAGTGACACACCAAAACAAAACAGATTTTAACCTAATAAACTTACTCAGAAATTCTTTTTGACAAACCTTGGGTTTTGTTTACTGTCGAGTATTTGCACACAGAACCAATCACACTTAGGAAATTAGCATACCACATCTGCAGGCAATGTGCCTTTAAACAAATCTATATTTTGCAAAAGGTGCCTTTTTACTGCATATTATAGGAAAAGAAGATTTTTTAAGAGCTGGAATCTTCACAGGGATCGGAAATAGTTACTGTTTGGAACATCAAAGGACAATTAAAAAGCAAAATGATGTGGAAATAAAAGGCATTTAGAATTTATAGCTTAAGATGTGTGCAGAGCATTCAGTCTGACTCTGAGTTACGGAAGGGACAGTATGGAAGCAAGAAGGTACAATTTAATTACATCAAGAGATAGGCACATTTTTTTATTCAGACCCATTAATATTATTCTGTGAATCACTGACCTGGAATCTGTAGTCCTAGAATCAAATTAGTATCTGTGGTGTAACTGTAGTGGGAAAAAAAACAACAACAACAAAAAAAGAAAAACAGCTGGAACACAGGGTCTCTGTGACCCCGTATTTGTTAATATGATACAAACACAAAATTCAGGTTAGGATGAGGAACAGTAGACTTGGAGGACTTTGGGAACACCGCCATATTCGCATCACGCAGGGGTGGAAGTAAGCCAAGTCTTCCTTTGCCTGCTATTAAAATCATTGCGGTAATGGAGGGCAAGAGAATAAAGCTGGTTTATCTAATCCACTTCCCTAAAGCATCAGAAATAGCTCAAGCAGCTTAGGATATTACAAAGTAAGATTCCTGTGCATAGACACCTGTCCTTATGGGCAAGGAATCCTTTGCAGGGAAGCTTTTTTCGAGGCTTGATGAAAGAGCTGAATGAGTGAAAAGTGGACTCTAAGATCTTTCAGTTTCCTTGGCTACCTCTTGGTTGAGGCAAACATAATCAGGGACTACACAGAAGCATCACCTCCCCAGTGCCGTACTGACATGAAGCTGGAAATGATGAAGTGAGAAACTATACCTCAGGAGCAGCTGGAAAAGAACAGATGTAGCTATAGTAAAAAGAAGGCTTTCTCCTAAAACACTTGAATGATTCTGCACTTCTGGTAACTGGTAACTTCACCAAGGGCAAGTGGCTTCACCAATGCCAAGTCATGCCTGACAAATCCGGTGGCCTTTTATGATGGAGTTACAGCATCAGTGGGTAAAGGAAGAGCAACTGTCACTAGAGGGAAGGGATGCCATCCAGAGGGACCTGGACAGGCTTGAGAGGTGGGCCCATGCCATCCTTATGAAGTTCAACAAGGCCAAGTGCAAGGCCCTGTGTCTGGGTCGGGGCAATCTCAAGCACAGATACAGGTTGGGCGGAGAATGGCTTAAGAGCAGCCCTGAGGAGAAGGATTTGGGAGTGTTGATTGATGAAAGATTCAACATGAGCTGGTAATGTGCGCTTGCAGTTCAGAAGGCCAGCTGTATACTGAGTTGCACCAAGAGAAGTGTGACCAGCAGGGCGAGAGAGGTGATTCTGCCCCTCTACTCTGCTGTTGTGAGATCCCACCTGGAGTACTGAGTCCAGTTCTGGGGCCCAAAACACAAGAATAATATGGAGTTGTTGGAACAGGTTCAGAGGAGGGCCACGAAAATGATCAGAGGGCTGGAGCACCTCCCCTATGAGGACAGGCTGAAAGAGCTGGGGCTCTTCATCCTGGAGAAGTCTCCAAGGAGACCTTATAGCAGCCTTCCAGTACCTGAAGGGGGCCTACAGAAAAGCTGGGGAGGGACTTTTTATCAGGGCATGTAGCAACAGGACAAGGGGAAGTGGTTTTGAACTGGAAGATGGTAGATTGGACTAGATATTAGGAAGAAATTCTTTACTGAGGTTGGTGAGACACTGGAACAGGTTGCCCAGAGAGGTTGTGAATGCCCCCTCCCTAGAAGTATTCAAGGCCAGGCTGGATGGGGCTGTGAGCAACCTGGTCTAGAGGGAGGTGTCCTTGCCTATAGCAGCGGGTTGGAACTAGATGATCTTAAGGGTCCATTCCAACACAAACCATTCTATGATTCTATGATTCTGGTGGAGAGTTATTAAGATAATCAGTAAAAAGAGAGTATTTATCATGAAATAAATGATTGATTTGACTGGCTTAGCCAGAGGAAGGTACAGAGGAGACAACCACTTTGCAAAACGTACACTGGCAAATACCACAAAAGCATTAAAGGAAAGGCAGGCACATAGATAAATGTGCTGTGACTGTGAACACATTTTAGGAAAGTAGAAGATCTTTTCCTAGTCTTTTGCCAAGAGTCTTCCAATAGGAACAAGAACTGAAGACATAACTAGTTCAAAGGCCTAGCAGTATATATTTATGGTATGGCTCCTCTTACTGTTAATCGTTGACAGGGTGCAATGACCTATAACTGAGGGAATTGAACTCTGGCTTCTGAGTGCGTATAATTCTTGTGATTTCTGGAACAGTCCAGGATATACAGTGTGACACGGAGGTTTTGGCATGCAGCCTGCATGTTTGTTCCCTTTCTAACATACTCCCTATGATTATTCTCTTGCATTGTCTGTTCTTTGTTACTTTCACTGACTGCTCATTTCTAAGGGATAGACCACAGAGGATGGATTGTGACTGCTCTCCATGCAAACTACTGAGAAGCCAAAAATGTAATAATCCACATGACAATGCGGTCAGTGATTCCTCTGCTTCCTTGCACATGTGTGTGATCATGTGCAACTGAGAGTTCTATACATTTGCTCTCCAGTGTAAAACACTATTTTGCCTTATTTATCATATCCACCCTCTTTTTCTCTGCTTTATTAATAGGAGCAACTTTGTAGACTCCTGGGCATTGCAGTCACCTGGGCCTGCATAACAACACGGAGACCATCTCAGTGTTTTACATGGTGACTGTGTTCAGATCGGAGAGCTTCCCCTTCAAGCAAAGTTTGAGTTGGACTGATTTCATTGGGTGCTGCATCAATGGAAAAAAGATTTTTAGCTGTTTGACAAGCTTAAGAAAATTTTATTATTTCGGGGCAACTATACATATACGCTAGTGGATATGTAAGCATATGTGTGGTGTATTGCTACTGGATATATTCAGCCAATATTATTGGAATATTACTGGAAAAGAAAATTTTCCTTCCTTTCATAGAGACTTATGCCTTTACTGCTATGTGATTGCTGCTACTATTTGCAATTAGAAAAGATTTTTCCACAGCTTGTTTTTGAAGAAAGAGGATTGGATGCTCAACTCTCATAAATGAGTATGTCTATGCAAACTGTAGTAAACTGTAACTTGTACCTGAATGTGCAATCTGTCATATTGTACCTAGAGGTAAACCCATTTTCTGCTATTATTTTTTGTGATGATGGTAAGAGTCTGTGAAGCTGCAGGCAAGAGATAAATGTGGGCATGCAAGTGTACACTTTGAGGACATCTGTGTCCTTACTCCACTGCAGATATTTATTTGTTGATGGATGAATAATCTGATGGCTCTAAAGAATCTGTTTATGTAGTGCCTTATTTAATGAAAGAACTGTGATATTTTGCTCTGAAAGTGATACTCCGTATAACTAAATAACATTCATTTTGTAAATCCAGAGGATTTTTCTGTAACCGTACTTACATAACAGTGTTACCTGAAAGCAATGTTCCTTTGTTTCACTACTCTGTATGTTGTCACCTGTGTTAATAAGTAGAGTTTGCTCTACTTATGTAAACTTGATGCTTTAGAGCTAAAATTGCAATGTTGACTGAGTCACCATGTTTCTCCACATGCAGTCAGGTGCCTGTCTGTTCTGCCCTTCCTAGGCTTCTTCTTGAGAGCAAAGATTAGTTCAAGAAGCACCTGACTTCCATGCCCTAAGGAACATTTTTTTTTTCACAGAGAAAGCCCAAGATTTCCTTCCTCACTGGGCATACAACAAAGTGTATCTTTATTCTTTAAAGAAAACAGTGTCAAGGTTGGAGATGCCTGACTTGATTCCAATTACTGCTATTATAATCCATGCAATGATGATAATGTATGTGGAGGAGTAATGACTCTTTTTCCTCCATTCTTTTTTTAATCTATGTTTTTGTATCTCAGCCATCGAGACAATATAAAAGCTGGTGACAATGTAGTGAAAAATAAATGCACCTAGTCAATACTCAGAGAAATTTTTGCAGAAGTCACTTGAACATTTTTCTTGAATTCACTCCAAAATGTTGTGTAGGAATATTAGGTTAATTGTGCAAGAGAAGTCTTACACTATTAATCAAGTGTGTCAAATGTCAATTATTTTCTTTTGTAGTTTGGTAGTTTGAGTGATCTTGCATTATTGTAATGAAAGAAATTTATCTCTAACTTTGATAAAAGGAAAAGCAAGGTGTATAATGGACAGAGAGGTTAGATAACACCTTCACTTGCATCTGTCAATTTACTTGAAAAACAACTGAAATTTGAAATGTTTTCTTGCTCTTCTTCTTTCACCAAATTGTATTCATTTTCCTATATTAAAATATAATTATTACATTATTATATTCACACCTAAACTTTTAAACCTTTTCTGTAACTTTGGAATAATCAAAATCCTTTGTTAAGACAGCTCAAATTAGTCTGCAGAACAGCATAACAGAAGTTATCATGACTATTCTATTTGTAAGCATAGCAACACAATTGCCAATTAAAGTAAAACATATTCAAACTGGAATCATTTTATGGTTGATTAAGCCACATGATATAATAAGCTATGTGTTGTTATGGATGTCAGCTTAGAGTTTACAGAGATCCTCTGGTAGCCCAAAGAGCGCCCATGGGGCTGAGAACTCAAACATGGGAAGCATCTTCTTTGTCATTTTATAGTAGAATTGCTTCAGGAAAGCTGGTATTAAAGAAAACATTTTCATAAGGTTTACCTGTTGACACAGAAGCAGACAAAACTTTTTCCAGACGGCGCATTTGACCCATTCCTGTAAGCACAGGTGATATATCTGTGGCAGTGGGAGGATGCAGTAACCCTTATGATATCTTTCATGATGATCAGCGTCTGCTGATAAGTCTGTCCTGTCTGCTGATGGGTCTGTCCTGTCTCAAAGGGGGAAACGGATCCTTGCCCAGGAGCTGGCAGGGCTTATAGAGAGGGCTTTAAACTAGAGAGGAAGGAGGAAGGGGATAAAACCAGGCCTGCAAGAGGTGTGCCTAGGGGAGCATCAGGATTATGGATGAGGCAAGGGGGTCAGCTGAAATGCATCTACGCCAATGCCCACAGCATGAGCAACAAACATGGAGGAGCTGGAAGCCATCATGTGGCAGTTGCCATTACGGAAACATGGTGAGATCGCTCCCATGACTGGATTGCTGCAATGGATGGCTACAAGCTCTTCAGAAAGGATATGCAAGGAAGGAGGGGTGGTGGCGTGGCTCACTATGTTAGAGAGTGTTTTGATGTTATCGAGCTTGCAACTGGGGAAGATAATGTTGAATCTCTATGGGTTAGGATCAAAGGAAAGGCTGACAAGGCAGACATCCTGGTGGGGGTCTGTTATAAACCGCCTAATCAGGATGAAGAGACAGATGAGGCGTTCTATAAACAGCTGGCAGAAGTTGTGCTATCCCCAGCCCTTGTCCACATGGGGGCCTTCAACTCCCCCAATATATGCTGGGAATACAACACGGCGCAGAAGAAGCAGTCTAGGAGGTTTCTAGAGTGTATGGAAGATAACTTCCTTCTGCAGCTGGTAAGAGAACCTACCAGGGGAGGTTAGACCTGCTAGACCTGCTGTTCACAAACAGGGAAGGTCTGGTGGGAGATGTGGAAGTTGGGGGCTGCCTTGGACAGAGCGACCATGAAATGGCAGAGTTCTCAATTCTTGGTGGAACCAGGAGAGGGGACAGCAAAACTGCTACCTTGGACTTTTGGAGGGCAGACTTCGAATTGTTCAGGAGACTGGTAGGGAGGGTCCTTTGGGATTTGGTCTTGGAGGGTAAAGGGGTCCAGGAAGGCTGGTCACTCCTCAAGAAGGAAGTCCTGAAGGCACAGGAACAGGCTATCCCCCTGAGCCACAAGATGAGCCAGTGGAGAAGGAGACTGGCGTGGATGAACAGGGAGCTTCTCCTGAGGCTCCAGGAGAAAAAGAGAATCTACCTCCTGTGGAAGAAGGGACAGGCAACTTGGAAGGAGTACAAAGAAGTTGTTAGGATGTGCAGGGAGAAAATCAGAAAGGCAAAGGCCCAGCTCGAATTAAGCTTGGCTGCTGGGATTAAAGGGAACAAGAAACTCTTTCACAAATATGTTAACAGTAAGAGGAGGACCAAGGAGAATCTCCATTCTTTACTGGACACAGCTGGGAATGTGGCCACTGAGGACAACGAAAAGGCTGAGGTTCTCAATGCCTTTTTTATGTCTGTCTTTAAAAGCCAGACCAGTTGTCCTCAGAGTACTCTACTCTCTGACCTGCAAGTCTCGGATGGGGAGCGAAACAAACCCCCCATGATTCAGGAGGAAATGGTCAGAGACCTACTACTCCACCTGGACTGCCACAAGTCCATGGGGCCGGACGAGATCCACTCAAGAGTACTGAGGGAGCTGGCAGAGGAGATAGCCAAGCCACTTTCCATCATCTATCGGCGTTCCTGGTTAACTGGAGAGGTCCCAGAAGACTGGAAACTTGCCAGTGTGACTCCCATCTACAGGAAGGGTCGTAAGGAGGATCCGGGGAACTACAGGCCTGTCAGCCTGACCGCGGTGCCGGGGAAGGTGATGGAGCAGATTGTCCTGAGGGAGATCACGCGGCATTTGCAGGACAACCGGGGGATCAGGCCCAGCCAGCATGGGTTTGTGAAGGGCAGGTCCTGTTTGACCAACCTGATCTCCTTCTATGATCGAGTGAGCCGCCTGGTGGATGAGGGAAAGGCTGTTGATGTGGTCTACCTAGACTTCAGCACAGCCTTTGACACTGTCTCCCACAGTATTCTCCTGGAGAAACAGGCAGCCTGTGGCTTGGACAGGTACACCCTTTGCTGGGTAAGGAGCTGGCTGGAGGGCCGGGCCCAGAGAGTGGTGGTTAATGGAGTTAAATCCAGCTGGCGACCGGTCACGAGTGGTGTTCCCCAGGGCTCGGTGCTGGGGCCTGTCCTCTTCAATATCTTTATTGATGACCTGGATGAAGGCATTGAGAGCACCCCCAGTAAGTTTGCAGACGACATAAAGCTGGCAGGAAGTGTCAATCTGCCTGGGGGTAGAGAGGCCCTACAGAGAGATCTGGACGGGCCAGATCTCTGGGCTGAAGCCAACGGGATGAGGTTCAACAAGACCAAGTGCCGGGTCCTGCACTTTGGCCGCAACAACCCCAGGCAACGCTACAGGCTTGGGGCAGAGTGGCTGGAAAGTTGTATGGAGGAAACGGACCTAGGGGTATTAGCCGACGGTCGGCTGAGCATGAGCCAGCGGTGTGCCCAGGTGGCCAAGAAGGCCAATGGCATCCTGGCTTGTATCAGAAATAGTGTTGCCAGTAGGAGTAGGGAAGTCATTGTCCCTCTGTACTCAGCCCTGGTGAGGCCACATGAGTACTGTGTCCAGTTTTGGGCCCCTCACTGCAAGAAAGACATTGAGGCCCTGGAGCGTGTTCAGAGGAGGGCGACGAAGCTGGTGAGGGGTCTGGAGCACAGGCCTTATGAGGAGCAGCTGAGGGAGCTGGGATTGTTCAGTCTGGAGAAGAGGAGGCTCAGGGGAGACCTTATCGCTCTCTATAACTACCTGAAGGGAGGTTGTAGTGAGCTGGGGATCGGCCTCTTCTCTCTTGTAACTAGTGACAGGACAAGGGGGAATGGCCTCAAGTTGCGCCAGGGGAGATTTAGGCTGGACATTAGGAAATTCTACTGTTCTGAAAGAGTGGTCAGGCACTGGAACGGGCTGCCCAGGGAGGTGGTTGAGTCACCGTCCCTGGAGGTGTTCAAGAAACGTTTAGATGTTGTGTTGAGGGACATGGTCTAGTAGGGTTATTGATGGTAGGTGGCTGGTTGGACTGGATGATCTTGTAGATCTTTTCCAACCTAGCTAATTCTATGATTCTATGATTCTATACAGGTTGGAGTAGTGGATTTTACCTTACAGATCTATAAAAGACTCCTTATAGTGCTTTCCCAAGGCCCTGGCCAGAGATTTGCCCTGATCATCTTCACTTTTACAAGGAAATTATGAGATCGGGTGGTTTGCAATGCTATAACTGTTCTTCAGCTTTATTTTCTGTCACCTTGGGCATGAAACCTGGCTCTTTCTGCTGTCATTGCCATCAGAATCTGACACTACAAAGTAGTTGTCTTGTGTTTGCTTTGGTTGATGTCGGCAAAAGTAAAGGAAGGCATGATTCAAACAGGTATCTTTGAGGAACCCTTTTAAGTTTCTCTTGCATGGAAATGATCAACATAACGTCAAAAGGGCTAACAAAGAGTGAATCAGATGTTTTGCTTCTCAGTGTGCTGAGAGTGCTCCACTTTAAAGACTGGTACCAAATTTCAGTATTTGACCTGAAGTTTTACTTCGCTCTGCCTCCAAAATTTTACCACGCTCTCACTGTAGCTGTCCTTCCTCTGGCAGGCTACAGCCAGTAAATGTGCCATTTCTTTTGTCTGTAAAACCATCAACAGGCAGAGAAAACTCTTGCTTGAGGGGAAGAGACTTACTAAAGCTTAATAAAACTGTTGATGTTCTCTGCAAGTACTATCATGTCTGATCTAAAAATAAGTATTTGAAGTCCTAATGTAGTTCCTGTTTTTCTAAGCCACAAGCTACATTTGTTGAAAAGCTTCAAGAAAGATACTAAAAGCAACTGAGACTGCAATTGCTTGATATTAACTCCATGAGTGTAGCAATTAAATTGAAGTGCTTAGTGTGTTCTCACTTGGCAGTAATATTTTGTAACTTCATTGACTGGTATGTCTTAGAATCACTGCCTTCAACATAATCTCTATATTGTATATTACTATATATGACATGCTATATAACAGCATGCTTACACTTCTCATCAGCTCAAGCTTATTTCTACACTGACATTACCCAGCAGGAACTTCTAGTTCAACCCAAGCAATCTAAGTAGGATTGCAGGAGCCTGAATATAAGGAGTATATCAGGATATAAGGGAGAAAATTTTCATGATGAGGGAAATGAGACACTGGAACAGGTTGCCCTGAGAAGCTGTGGATGCCTCATACATAGACATATTTAAAGTCAGGACTTTGAGCAAACTGATCTAGCGAAAGATGCCCCTGTCTAAGGCAAGGTAGGGGTGGACTGGATGAACTCTATGAGTCCCTTCCAACTCAAACCGGTCTATGATCCTACAATTTTATAAGTCTCCTTACTTTCTGAAGAAGTCTCAAAGAAGGAAGGTAAATTTTGGGGAGAAGGTGTGATATTTCTCTCTTTCACCAGTACCATGGTTTATTTACTCTGTAGACAGAAGCTTGTGGGCCTTTTCAGAGCCATATAGATGGTAATTTACAGAGCAGAAATAGAAGGGCATATCTCCACCAGAGCTGACTGACAAGCTCCAGGACACATGGCATAAGCACATCATGCTCTGTGACTTCTCCAATTTTCAAGTACATAAATGGCTTACAGAGAACTTGTTTAAACTGCATGGTGGTATGTCAGGTATGTCAGGTCCTGGGTATGCAGGCTATGTGCATTCAGAAAGCATCTCCTGGCCATGGCTGCGCCTTTGCAAGTTCAATGGAAAACTGATTTTCAGTAATCCTCAAGAAACTAGCTAATCTGGTATGTTCGTTGCTGAAATGAATTGATGCGCTTTTTGCCTAAGAAGGTGAATTTGAATTCAAGATCTCCAGGTTCTAGAATCATGAAAACAAACTTTGTAACTCTGATAATACAGACTGACAACATGGAGACAACAATCCCTTTTCATGTTGTCTCACCATGTTGTCTCACTTCTTTCTTTAAGGTTTTAACAAGTGAAGGTGACTTATGATGCGAACATATTCAGATGAAAAACATTTGACTACGGGACAAAAAAAGTAAATCATTTTCAATCATATTACAACAGGTAAGGGTTTATTCTTAAAACAAAATTTTCACAGATGAAAAGTGATGATGACATACAGATATTGGATATATTAATTTTATGCAAATGTCTGCACTCAGGACAAAGCTTTAAAGCACAGTAATCAGACTGCCAGTTAGATTCCAGTAGGCTGTGTAAAACAACACTCAACATATAGATACAACCCCCTGCCCCAGCTTATATGGATGCAAAGAAATGAATTAATCTTTGTAGTCGTTGGAGTAATTCATTTCTAAGAAATACTTGCTTAAAACACACTTTATTTATATCTAGCTGTGGTTGGAGCTTTAACAGTTTGCACATGATTTCATTAGCCTCTGCATCTTTCTGTAAGAACACAGATGCAGGGCACATTTGGAAAAATTCTAAGTAGGATCTTCTCACTAACTACAACATCAGAGCTCTTACAGAAGAAGATACAACTAGCTCTTTCTCAGATCCCATCAGGTGAAGCAAAGATGCATGAAGTTGGATTTGTGTTTTGAGTTTTCTTGACAGCTTTAGGGAAGTGGAAAAGGTCAGAGTGACTGAGAATTTATCTTTTCTATATTGCAAAGAACAAGTCAAATTAAAGAGGCAGAAGAGATTGTGGGTGCACAGAGTCCATTACAGATACAGATACAACCTTCTATGGGAGTTATAGTCACCGCTGTCGCTGATGGGCGTCTTGGCTGAGCTGGGAGTGACCTGAACAATCTGAGTATTAGAAATGTAGCTTCCCTTTGAGAAGAACATGAGCGCACACAAACATCCATACACACATTCTGATCTAATGGCAGCACGGAGGTAAAAAGGAGCAAGAAACCTTTTGGATGATCCAGCTTAATGAAATCTACCAAAAACCCAACTAAAAAATAAACTCGGAAATTTTTAATTTCATTTTATTTTCTTAAAAAGGAGACAGTTCACAGGTGATATGATCGGGGAGTAAAGAGTATTTAGGAAGATCTCCCTTTAGTCCCTAAAAGCCTGCTTTCTTACTAATAGTCCACCAACTCTAAATGATGTATTTCTGTTCAAATGCAGTTCGAGGCAATTTCCTTGCATTAGGAAACGCAGACAGATACCTCTCGAGAGCATTAGAAGTCCCTTCTGGCTTTCACCCATCAGCTGTGGGGTCAATGGTACTGCTTTGTTCTTTCGATTTCCTTAGTTTACAGAGACACCCTGACATTATAATTTTGTTTTAAAGTTAAAATCGTGAGACGCTTTGTATCTGAAAAGCCATTCCGCAGGAAATATACTTGAACTGCAAGGGGAGAAAGAAAGTGTAAGAGAACATCATATGCCTGTGCTTTTGTTCACTTTAATGTGTTTCCTGGAAAAAATATAAGCATTTGACATTAGGGACATTACTGGAGAAAAACATGGCTAAAGAAATAATTAAAGAAATTGGAAAAGGTGTCTTAAATTAACCTTTCATGACTAAACATTCTTCTTTGGACAATATTTTGATGGTAGAAGGGCTAAGACCCTCAAGATTGATCACTATGACCATGGTGTATTTTCTCACATTGAAAAATCTCTTGTATTTCCTTCAAGGGTTTCAGAATTTCTTAGATTTTTTAGTTCTTGTTAAAGGAAAAAAACACATACAAAAAATATTAAAAAAAAAATTATTCCTTCTACTAAGGCCAACAGGAACAAATAATGTCCACAGTTCCTTTTTTGCTCATTAATGCTGTCAGTAAGTAGACCTTTGTAGTGGATTTAAATGGATCTTATGTAGCTGAATGGAAATCTAAAATGGAAATGGCTAGAAACTTTCTAAAAGATTTAATTAAGAAGTGTAGAAATAAATCTGCGGTTAATATCTTTTTGGCTCATTTAGCCAGCTTTGACCTGAAGCTCTGCAGAATTAGATGTAATTTATAATGAGGTCCTGCTTCAGTTAAAGCTCCTAGTTTTCCATCTAGATCTTCACACTCCCTTGGAACATGGAGTTCAGGGAATTATACATTTCCTCAAGATGGATTCATCCTCTTCGGAGGTTTCTTTTAGTGCTAAGGCATACCAAGTCCTTGGATTGTGGTAAGTCCTACATATTTTTAAAGACAAAAAGAAGTTTTTGAATGCCAGAGAAGGATATGTTTGCATCAGTTAAATGAAGGTCAGACAGACATTACATCTATTCTTACATACAAATTTGCAGGTTTTTTTTTAATTTTTAAAAGGGTTCTAGATGCAAAATATTGTTGCTAAAATATAGAAAGAGATAGCTAGTGCTTCAACCCAAAGAACAGGAGTTCTCCATGCTTGAATAAATATATGAGTTTCTGAAAATTTCTCTACAAATGCATCTCTAGTCCCACTAGAGAATCATTCCAGATTATTTCTAAGTTTCCTGTGCAGAAATGTAGCGGGGATAGGTGTTCCACCAAGTCCTAGCATATGTCTGTTGCTCCAGAATTTGATTCTCCATTCTGTAGTCCTGCTGAAGGTAACAGAATAAGTCATGAACGACAAACTAAACATTTGGCTTTTGATATTCCCCTACTGGCTATTTACTGCTTGGTTGCCTTCTGTCCTGAAGCTCCTGGTATCTTAAATGAACAATACAACTGGTGTCACGTAAAGGGCAAAGAGATAAACCATAACTGAATAAGAATAAAACAATGTGCCTTTGTCCTCTTCAAACAAAGGAAATCAGCCTATAACAACCAAATCAAAAACGAAACCAAAACAGAAAAACAAGCAACTAACCAAACAAAAAGAAGTGAAGGAGAGGCCTGATTTACATTGCCTTACACCTTCCCAAGAGCAAAACAAACCTTGATAATGATGCCATTATTTCCTTCTTAAGTGTTTTTATATGGTCTTTATTCAGTCATCTTAACCCCTGTAAAGTTTATTACCTAATTTAAAAAAAAAGAAGTGCAATTTGTAAAGCAATTATTAAATAATATTCACGGCAAACAATGACACAAGAAAAGTGTGACTTTACCGGTAAGAATCAACAGGTGCGACACAGCCTGACCTCTGAATGCACTCATGTTCTTGGAAGATTTCACTACTAATATTGTATCTATATAACATTTTAAAGATATTAAAAAAATCAAATCAGTTTAAAAGTAATTCTGTGTTGTCCCAGTTGAGAAATAAGAAATCAGAGGATGAGAACAGCAAAAGAAATTTATGCCATTGCCAATATTTTTGTTAGCACCTGATTTTACGTTTTCAAAGCAGACTTACACACAACTGGAGTTGTGGCATCCCATATTGATCTCTCCCTCTAAAACTTCCAGGCAGCCTGGAATCTTGTCTAACCTTCTGCAAATGTATGCATTTAAAGGTCACACACATTATTTGAGATTTGCTTGCTGAAGGTACTCTGTGTGCTCATTTTACAGTGTAACCTGTCAGTTCACCTTAGCCTGCTTAGCACTAGTTTATGTGGGTTAAGGCAAGGTGGCCTGAAAATTTAATGCTGAACACAGAATTTTCCTTTGTATTATAACCACACAATCTACAGCATTCCTTGAGAGAAGCACAGTGATGTGGCGGGCCAGTTGAAGGATGGTAAAACAAGTAGTCTGAGTAGCACATTTCATAGTTCACTGCTGTTGCTTTAAAATTGGGCAGGTCTTTGTTGCTTCTAAACTACTCTGCTGTTTGAAACTACGACCAAATATTACTTTTTAACATAGATCATGTGACTCTAAATATATTTAGGTTATCACAATCCCAATAGCACAACCATTTAAGGCTCTTGCAGCACCCAAGTATACATGCTAGCTGTTGAGGGATATGGCTTTTGTTCAGACAGCCCTTGAAAAGTAGAGGCTCAACTACAAGATTAACTACAAGAGCTATTGAGGATTTAACTACTTGCAGATTTCTGCCACCAAAATATGTAAACAACAGGAGTAATGGCAGAAAAAAAAAATGAAATTAAACAGCCTTATGCAAAATTCTGCCAACTGGACTCCTTCTTCCTGCAGGCAGCACGAAGACAAAAGCAGAGCTGCTCTACCTTGTGGCAGTTAGCAACTGATCCTTCTATGCGCTATATATATATAAAAATCCACTCTTAAAACATATTAGATAATTTTAAGCTGTTTTATCCCTAAATATCATATAAGAACAATTTTAATTAATTCTTAAAATTTAAAAAAAAAAGAAGAAAGAAATGAAGATTTGTGTTTCTTAGGAATGCTAAGCTGTACAAAAGCTCTAGGCTTTGTTTTTGGCCTGTCATTCTAAAGGAGGTGAGGACGGATTATAATTGCACTGTGGGGCCTGAACAGAGGACCCCTGTAGGTAGAGCAGGCCTTTCAATCTTCTGATCAACGGAGCTGAAACAAAAATGCAGGAGGGCTGTGTTCCCACGTTCTTTGACAGTTTCCTGCTGCAGATAGCGTCCTTTTAAACCTCTCTTATGCTTTCATTATGCTGGTGAAATAATGAATAATTTGCCTCCTCCACTCTTTGATATGCATGGTCAGATATTATTGGGTAAGAAGAAACAGGGACCTTCCTATAACCTTAATCCAGTTCACACTAATAAAATGATTTAGTTGAGCATTCTTGGGAAGCAATTATTTTTCTTGAAGACAATGACTATCAAAAAGTCCCTAATGGGCAAAGGCAGATCAGGTCACCTCAGCTTTCCATTTGCTTCAGCACAGGCAACGTTTGGACCCTTAAAGTACGAGCTCCCTTCTGCAGTTTTGTCACAAATGCTCAGTCATTACTGTTGCTGACTGTAGGGTTAAAAATGAAGTAGGCATAATTTTGATTTGAGTGTCTAGTTATGGACTGTGAGTGGTTAAATATGCTCTGAGTTCTGTGAGGGAAAATTTTCAAAGGGTGAAACATGCTGTAGAAATGTGAAAAGACACTTCTGTTTTTTAATAGTAGTGGTGAGCAAACGTCCCAGTTCTCATTCTATTTTTTGTCATTAAATTATGCAGTTTGCATTCTTAAACAAAAGGACCCCAGGATCTTTTTTTTAATTGATAAAGGATTAATGAAAGGCAGATTTATTAATTTAAAACATTACTCTTTCTGGCAAGATTAAGGCTAGTTTAAGCCAGTTAGTATTCTCTTCTTTTATATCTTAAAAATCAACAAGGATTACAAAATATATTGGTTGTCAAACAATAAGTCTCCTATTATATAACCTGGATTAATCCAAGAATCATTGCGAACATCAATTGAATTGACCTCCGAATCCTCTTGTCACAAAGATTACATGTATATCCTTATTACTTGTCAGTTATGACTACTTAATATTATTGTAAATATTATTGCATCTTTCAAGGACAAGTAGATGAGTGCTGACTTTTCTAAAACTATCTGGAAGACTTTTGCTCACGCCTTCTATTATTGTAATGATATAATTAAAATGAGTAGAAGATATGGGTCACAGGTATATTTGCATATCTAAAGTGTAGCCTGATTCTGAAAAAAGCTAACATTCTAGTCTTAGGTGTAATGCAGACATCTTTTCTTGCAAGTATGGCCCTGTAGTGTTAGCTACATAGGGAAAGGTTAGTATTAACACAAGCACTTTAGTAAAATTAAGGTAATCTTTCGAGGCTGTATAACCACAGTTCATACTGTAAGAATTATTAACAGTTTTTCCTATAATTAGCCTTGGTACTGATATTCCTCTCTTACAAAAAAAAAATATATATATTTATATATATAGTTGAATATATTTCGTAACAAATTTAGCACAAAATATAGTTCAACTTATCGGCACAAAAATGGGAATTATTGTAAATGCAAGAGAGGATTGGGATGGTAGGCAGAAAAATCTCCCCCCAAAGACCTTGATGAGCTAGAGACTAGAGCAAAAGAAATAAAACAGGCAGTAATTCAAAATACAAGGATGCAGAACTAGATTCAGTTCATTGAATTTCAGGCATCCAGCTAAGGCATGGAGATAAAGAACAACCACCCACCTTTCTTCAGAATCAGTCCCACCATTGTTTATTTAAGGATAATATTATGTCTGCACTCTTGATTTACATGTCTGCAAAGCTAATTTCAGCTGTGATGAATCTGAGCTTAAAGGCTTATACTGTAAGTTGAAAGCAAGTGATGGGTATGAATCATCAGGGCAACCCCAGTAAAAGGTTCTTTTTCAGTATGGAATTGGAATTATGCCAGTTGAAAAAGCAGTAGCAAAATGCCACCTGAAATCTTCCATGTATGAAATACATAGTTTGGGTACTCTCTTCACAAACAGTTACTGTGGCCCAGAGTGAAGAGAGAACATTGTAGGTAGTGAAGATACCTCTCAAATAATGGGGAAAAAAAAAAAAAAAAAAGGAGAAAATATAGAAGTCTATACATTATTTCAGGCTATTTCATTACTGCTGATTGGGTTCCTCCAGCGCAGCAGGAAATGGGAACTGGCAACCAGCTGCAGGCATGACCACTGTAGCTACTGTGGTTACCTGAAGTAACAGCACTGAAGAGGGTACTGTCGAATTAATGTGATTTCTGGTTAAAGAAATGTATGATATTTAACACTGGTAAAATTAAGTATACCATGATACTTAAATGACCCAGATGGTTAATAAATGCTCCACACATATCGGGTTTCTAATTACAAGCTTCTCTGGCAAACTTTTACAAGCAACTATTTCAGAAATGTGACAAAATTGTAATTGGTCAGAGAACATGGTGCATGAAGAAGTAAGTTCCAACATCAGAAATTCTTACCAATTCTTTACCTACCTTTTCAAGGACTATTTCTGGAGATTAACAGCAACACAAACTGCGTAACATCAGGAATCCACCAGTACCAGCAGTACATGCTTGGTAATGAGTGCTCCTTAACCAATTTTTCAGCCTTGTTTATTCAAGGTTACAAAGTGATTTCTGCTCACTTCCCTCCCAAAAATGAACAGTTATGAGGATTCTCTAGTTTGTTGTGAACACTTAAATTAGCAATTTTTGGGAACCTAAAGATGCACTGTGACTTTAAATAAAAAAATAAAGTCTAAAAAGCAAGATGATTTTTTACTTGAAGAATAAATATTTTCACACTGTCACACGGAGTCACTAAAGCTATAAACCAGGAAGCAATTACTGCTCATTTTTCATATTTACTGAGTAATCTATTAACTATATTTTCCCCTTAAAAAAAAATCATTGTTAAGAATCATTGAAGGGAATACTGATAATTAGGAAACTCCTTTTATATTGTATTAAGTTAAATTTTTCTATGCATTTTAAGAAAATAAGTTTCCTTGAAAAATCTGTGAAATCTGTGAAGTCTGATCCTGCTTTTATATTGGAAGGCTCCTGGAATGTCATATCTCTGCACTGACAAAACCATATTGGTTCCACATCCTTCTGAAAATCTGGAAAAACATCCTATATTGTCTGATCTCACTTCACTCAGAGCACATAACCTTCAGTAGTACAGGATTTAGAATATCCATGACATACATTTACATCCTCTAACTGCTCTTATGCTATTATCTAGGTGAATAATTTTAAGCTTTTTACACTATTCAAACATATGCAAAGACGACTCTTGCTTCAGTGCAAACTAACTTATATCTGAATGAAATATTTTCAGGAGTTTTATTTCTTCAGAAACAGTTAACTGCAAATGTCTATATAGTACGAATACAGTTTGTTTCTAGACTTTTTAAAACAAAATTCAACTAAGAAAAGATATTGTTATTTAGGAACATTGATTCCAGACAAGTTTTGTTAACAGTTTAATGAAGCTATTAGAAAATAGCTCAGTGTCTGTAACTCAAGGAGAGCTGTTGTATGTACAGCAACAGAAAAGCAGCAAATAAATATGGCCTGTTACACTTTCATCCAGTGGTGCAAACTCTTGAATTTGGCCAAATTCAGAATAGACGCAAGTTGCCCAGAAAAAAAGAAAATCAGCACAAATGAATGAGATGATTTAGATGGAATCATGTACCTCAGATATAGCAAGGTTGTCTATTCTTACTGAATATTTATCATATCAATATTCACTTGATATTCAGAATATAATAACAATGATAAAAAAGTAAAGTGTTTGGAAAGAAAATATATGCACACAAGATAATGTTATAAATATGAAGTAACATCTCTTGCTTTACATTTGTAAGTTTACATTATTTGGTATTGTAATGGAAAAGTGTCTTTGTGTTAAACAGTGGTGATCTGTGAATACTAAGGATAAAGTTCCTCAGAAGTGGCACAAAGATCCATGCAATATCTGTCTTTATGAAATCATTATTCATATTCATCATTATATAATTATAATACATAATTATATTAACCACGTAGTTAGTATTGCATGATCTTTACAGAAACACATTAAGTTAAGACAGCTGCCTCCATAGAGGCCATGACATTAGTTGTCAGTCCTTGGGGTGCATAAGTCCCACGAACATTGTGTAAACACACCAAATACTCAAAAAAAATTTCTGAATCCTCATCACCAATATCTGCTCTGAATGGGAGGGACTGGTGGGACAGGGAATCTGGCAAGCTCCAAGCAAAGGAGAAAAAGACTGTGGGAGGACACCAGGTGCTTCACAGCACTGATATCAAATGTTTGAAAAAGATATATGTAAAATATAAAACTTCCTTTTTTAACTCTTTTTTGAATACAAATTCATGTGTCCACATATGCATATAAACATGCAGGACCTGAAGCAAACAAAATATTCATCTCCTCCCACTGAATCATAGAATTGTTTAAGTTGTAAGGGACCCTTAAAGGTCACCTAGTCCAACTCCCTTGCCAAGAAGAGGGACAGCTACATCAGGGTGCTCAAAGTCCTGTCCAGCCTGACCTTGAATGTCACCAGAAATGGAGCACCCACAAGCCTCTCTGGGCAACATATTCCAGTGCTTTAGTGCCCTTATTGTTAAAAACCTTTTCCTTTTATCCAGTCCAAATTTTTCTTACCACGGCAGACCCTGCTGAAGAGTCTGTTGCCATCTTTGCTACAGCCCCCCTTTAGGTACTGAAAGGCTGCTCTCAGGTCTGTGCTCTCTGACCACAGCCTCCCACTCCTCCCCGCCTACACATGCTCCAACTTCCTAACTTTGTCAAAAACAGCAGAGGAAGATTTTAACTTGTTTATAGTTCATATTTCTATGCATTTCCAGGTACATCCATATTCATGAGACCTTGCTCTCTCCACAGCTTTGTCACTGTCTTTGCTTTCCTAAAACTCCTCAGACTGACTAGTGAGTCTGCACTCACCCACATTTTTTCCATTTTTCCAAAATGAAATTAGCTTTTCACCATGCTGCTATGCAATCACTTGGAGTCACACCAGCTCCTGCGCTTCACCTGTTATTCACTGCTCCTTCAACGAAGGGTGTAAGTGACCCTTGAATCAGAGTTACTCCATCATGCATTGATGTTTTTCCAGTTTCACTGCACGAGCTGTGTTACAAAATCATGGAATGACAGAATGGTGTTGGAAGGGATCTCTGGAGGTCGTCTGATCCAACTTCCAACCCACTGTAGAATTCCGTTTTCAGCCTTCTGTTTGTATTACTCTTTGCTATATCACAGTGGACTATTTAAGAGAGTAAAATCTTTAATAAATAAAAAGATGCAGATATAAGTTCTTGTTCCGCTTGAATCAGTGGCAAACTTCCATTGAATTCAGGCAATTCAGATATGCATCTGGGCTAAACAAGACGAATGCCATTGATAACAACAATGTTATTTTAATTTAATGAAGTGAGGATCTCGGCCCAAGGTCATTTATTAATTAAATATGGAAGACACTGGAGTAGTTAAAGGCTCTGTTGACAATATGATTATCTGTGATGGAAACATTTGTCGGTGTTTTCATTTTCACTCTCTTTTAAATGTGTGGGAGACTGGATAAGTTGTGTTAGAAAGTATTCCCAAGGACAGATTCAGAGGAGTAAGGAGATGAAACAATTATAGTAGATGGGAGCGTGATGGGTGGGAATGGGGGAGGGGGTATTCACTCTGGGTCTACAGTTTCTGTAAGAGTTTAGGGCAGTTTTCACATATTTACCCAAGATGGCCTTTGAAGTGTCTTGTGGGAAACAGTTGGAGGTCTGCTGTCACTGTCTGTTAAGGGACCCTGAAGATTTGCAGCACAGCTTTTCCAGCAGAATGTAATTGCTTCTACAGGAGAGAGTTTGAAACAGTTTTTTAAACTTAAACTAAACTTTCACTTTTACACTATTCTGAAAATGGCTGTAGTGGCACATTCCTTCCACTGGGTGAGTAGTAGGGTGTGTAAGCTACCCTCCAGTTTTTTAATTGGTGAATTACTGGGAGAAACTCAATCTCAGTGCTCAGCAATTTGCAGTGAGTTTTAGCAACTCCATTCCTGGCTCTGCAGTCTGAAACACCCGTCAAAGTTTCCTGAATTCAAGAACACCCTGAGCAACCATTCTCAGAAGATCAGGTTCACTTCAGATATCTGCAAAAGACCTAGCTTTATTAACCTTGTTACCTGCATTTGGCACAAGAAAGGGCTCAAGGCCAACATTTCCTGTATTTCCTGTGTGTTTACTCTCTACAGCAGCACTCAGATCAGAGGTGAATCTTAAATTGGTTTTGATACAGAAGAATAGGCTAAGAGACAATGTACTGTTTTCCAGTTTACCTTCATGAGTACTTTATATGCCAGAAAGCTCAAAGGCTGATTTTCCAAGCTCACAGCAGCCATCCTAGAAGGACTGTGATGGTGACTGGCGACCAACTGAAGTGATGCCTCCTCTGCACCATCAGTCCTGAGTGTGCCCAATGGTTCCTCTGCCTTCCTCTCTGTGGACATAGAGATGGGATGCAGCCTTATTACATGCCATGGCTCCCTGTTAACATCGGTGTGGGATCAGGGGTGTGGGTAAAGTCCAGTGTCCCTGGTGCTTCTGTACTCATTCATGTGTATTTGAATGTATGGTAAAACTTTGCTAGACTTTTCTTCTGAATAATCTCCTTAAGCAAAATCAAGAAATCTGCTTCCATGGAGCAAGAGAGAGTCAAACAGGCCCAGAATTTCAGAGTGAAGGATGAATTCTTCAGTTTGGTATGAGAGCAGACAGTGCATGAAAAAAGGTGACAAGGGGTCAATAGGGGAACACACAGGATAAAATACTTTCATGTATTGTGCTGGGGTCAATAGGCTCCCATCAGGAAATCTTGAGCCCAAGATTAATTACTTGTTGCAGTAGGTATACCATTGTGCTCTGGAAGACACTGTGGTGACTTTAGGCATCTTGCAGATTTCTGGTTCACACAATGCAATCCCATATAAAAAAACAATGGTAGCTAAGAAAGTAGTAGTGGGTGGTGATGAGATGCCTTTTAACTCATTCTGATTAAACTGTTTTTAAAGATACCTCCAACTTGGCTGGAAATGATGTGAAACTATTTGTTAAATGTTACGAAAGAATTTCACAGTAATTCAGAATTGCATGTTGTGTCTATAATGTTAGTGCATTTTGCAATTTATATGACAAAGCTTACGAGAAAAAAAAAATCTCAAATCTCTGTAAATTCCATTGGAAATTTATTTGGGTTCCTTGAATTCCTTGTGTCATAGTCATGGAAAACTCATGTTCTAAAACTAAGTCTCCATTCTTCCATTCTGTTTTTGTTACAGCCTAGATATGTGGTTCACTTTAGAGCAATTTGACATTGTTTTTTTTTTTTTTAATTTAATTTGAATAAACCTTTATTTTTGTGAAATAAATAATTTCCTTGTTAAGTGTGAAACTTCTCTAGAAGTCTACTATTGTTAATACTTCAAGTATTAGCAAAATTAAAGTTCTGGTTCATTTAGAATGACCGCATTGGGTCTTTATATGATGCATGTATGTTTTAATAAACTACGTATCAACATTTTAGGTGAAAAGACTATCCTCACTGCCTGCCATCAACTGCGAAGCTGTGTTGTACCGTTATTTTTCACCATTGTTGATAAAATATCAGTGACATGTAAGAAGACTAAAAACCTTACTTTTGTATTTGCTGTTTTGAGCAATTCACTATATCTGTAGAGAGTTTTGAAAGATAGCTTGTAAGTAGGAGCTACTTTGCAATTTATTTTATTAAGACTTCCCTCATATTTAAAATTAATTCCTAGTAAATGTATCCCCTAGTGGTTAGTCTACTCAGACCATATCATGAATCAAGTCTATCACAAAAATTTCACTGAGCGTGTTACAAAATTTTCAGTAATTTACTAAGTGTGCAGTTTAGAAAACAAGAACAAGAAAAAGAACAAGTGGCAAAAGAGAAGAAACTGCATAAGATAAAAATTCAAGGAATGATGCCAGTTATGCTGCAGTTCATCATTTGAACTTAAGCTCTTAAAGCTTAGGATGCCTTAAGTAAAACTTTAATAAAATAATCTATGCCACATGTGACTGTGGACATGTTTTTATTGATATCAGAAGACAAACAAAAAACAAATAGCTCAACAAAATATTTACTCATCCTGGCTAAATGAAGCAAATCCTATGGGATTTTCATCTTCTTGTTCTTTTAAGATCTGATTGAAATTTCCCAGTGGCTGGAAACTTGTGGCTGGGTATCTGCTGTCTTCAAAATTATGAACTTCTGCTGCCACTTCTGCCATTAAGACACTGAAAAGGACTTCTCGGTCTCTTGAGTTTTCTTACACGTTTTATGTGCTTTGTAACACTCCTGTGTCTTTGTTAGATCGATTGACGCTGTTCAGGATGCTCAAAAGTTAATGGGAAAAAAAAACTGAAACAAATTATTATTCATTTTTGAAGATAACCTAGCTAAAAATATCACTGGAAAACGCAATATGTGCTTAGCCTAGCACAGTGATTAAATGAGGACTTAAAATGTTGACCCCATTTAAGGACAGATATTGACATACTAGACTCAGCCACATTCCTGAATCTGAGGCCTATCACGAGCTCTGCATGCAATGGCCCTGCTGGACCATCTAAAGTAGCAGAGATGTGGAATTATATTACCTGAAATCTGAGGAGCAGCAGTGGAGAAAGTGAGGATTTCACAGAAGTCTTAGTGATTTGGAGCTGCCTGGTAGTAAAATATCCCTGACTATTTTCCATGGCACAAATGTTCCATATGTGGATTCTGAACATCTAATAAAAGCATTTCAACATGTGTAAACAATTTTTTCCTATTACTCTTCTTGCTTGTCTTATTAATACTGGCTATGCTCCCTTCCTTCTTTCAGCTATTCCCGATCTGTGGGTGGCTATGGATCTACTGGGAAGCCTGCTAGCTGAGTTGCAGTTCAGTTGATTCATCCTACTTTACTGTACCACTGCTCATGATCAAGAGGACACTCTGGACTGTATGAGTACAGTAGAAGGAATCATATGGCCTTTGATATCTTTTGAAACATACTTTTAAAAGTTTTGGAGGCAGAGGTAATTACTAGATCCAAATGTTCTTTATTGACTCAACATTTGCTTGCCTTTGCTTGCTGCATAATCGATGTTGTGATTGATATACAGTTTACCCCTCATTCTTTATAATGCTTAATCCTCTGTTATATATTAAATGTGTTCAAAGAAAAAAATTACATGCATTTTTTGAACCACTGACTTTGATAATACTTTTTTTACTTACAAGCTGTTATTTAGCATCTGTTGTGGGAAAGAACACACACATTGCTAGATGCTTTTAATGGTCTAAAGACTTTAAGTACAAGAAAGAATAAGTGTACTCATATTAATTTTTTTTGTCATAATGCAAATCAAGAATGATGTGTTCTGGCTGGAGCTGAACAAATAATCAGTAGAAAATAATGTATTCAGTGAATTCTGCCTCCCTGTGTTTCATATTGTTCGTGGCCATGTCATGGTTCTTTTCTGAAATAACTGAGTTATTCTGAATTATTTCCTACAATCTATGTTAGGTAGATTTTTGGCTGCATTCCTCAAGAGACATGCTTGCATGTATGTGTTCAGAAGCTGTAAACTGCAAAGGAAGGCAGCCGTACCTTAGGACAGGACAACTCCATCATCAACACTTAAAGTGAATCACAGATTCATGAAATGGTTTGAGTTGGAAGGAACCTTTGAAGATTATTCAGATCCACCCCCTACCATAGGCAGGGATACCTTCCACTAGACCAGGTTTGTCCAAAGCTCCACCCGACCTAGCCTTGGACACTTCCAGGGATGGGGCATCCACAGATTCTCTCTTCTCACAGCCTGTGCCAGTGCCTCACCATCCTCTGAGTAAAGAGTTTTTTTCCTGATATCTAATCTAAATCTATCTTCTTTCAGTTTAAAACAATTACCCCTTGTCCTATTTCTACATATCCTTGTAAAATTCTTTCTCTATCTTTGGTGGAGGAGCTGGAGGTGTTGCCCTTTATGTGAGAGACCAATCAGAATGTAATGAGCTCCACCTGGGAGAGGGTGAAGAACATGTGGAGAGCTTGTGGGTGAGAATTAAGGGGTGGGCTGGTGTGGCTGACATTATTGTGGGGTGTACTACAGGTCACCAGATAAGGAGGATGAAGTCAGTGAGGCCTTCTACAAGCAGCTGGAAGTAGCCTCGCAATCCCATGGACTGGTTTTCATGGGGGACTTTAATCATCCAGGTATCTGCTGAGTAAGCAACATGGTCAGGCATGTGTGGTCCAGACAGCTACTGCAATGCATTGAAGATAATTTTCTGACGCAGGTGGTGGAGGAGCCAACAAGGCAGAGGGTGCTTCTGGACGTTGTTCTTTCCAACAGGGATGGGCTCATTCAACCTCATCTGAAGGTTGAGGGCAGCTTGGGATGTAGCGATCATGAGATGGTGGGGTTCTAGATCTTGAGTGGAAGAAACAAGGTGAAAAGTAGGATTGCTACCCTGGACTTTTGGAGAGCCAACTTTGACCTTTTCTGGGACCTACCTGGAGGTATCTCATGTGCTAGAGTGCTTGAAGGTAAGGGGGCCTGTGAGAGCTGGGCAGCATTTAAACAGCACTTCTTCGAAGCTCCTGATCAGTGCATCCCTAAGAGTAAGAAACTGGGGAAAGGAGGCAGGAGACCTGTGTGGATGAACAAGGAGCTCATGGATAAGATCAAAGGGAAGAAAAAGGTCTATGAGATGTGAAAAAAGGGCCTGTCCTCTTGGGAGGAGTATAGGAGTGTTGTCAGGGCATGCAGGGTAGTGACAAGAAAGGCTAAAGCTCGCCTGGAGCTGAAGCTGGTGAAGGAGATAAAGGATAATAAGAAGGGGTTTTTTAGGTATGTTAACAGTAAAAGGAAGACTAGGGATAACGTGGGTCCTCTGCTGAATGAGGAGGGTGTCCTGGTAATGGGGGATGCTGAGAAGGCGGAGATGCTGAACACCTTCTTTGCTTCGGTCTTCACTTGAAAGACTCCCCCTTGGTACTCCTGGACCCTGGAGAGAAGAAAGAGAGTCTGGGAAATGGAGAGCTCCCTTCTGGTTGAGGAGGGGGTGGTCCAGGAGTGTCTAGGTGGGATCAATGTGCGCAGATCCATGGGCCCTGAGAGGATGCATCCACAGACGCTGAGGGAACTGGCAGAGGTGATTGCCGAACCTCTCTCTATCATCTTTGAGAGGTCTTGGAGAACAGGAGAGGTGCCTAAATATTGGAGGATAGCCAGTGTCACTCCAGTCTTCAAAAAGGGCAAGAAGAAGGATCTGGGAAACGACAGGCCAGTCAGTCTCACTTCTGTCCCTGGAAAGGCGATGGAAGAGCTTGTTCTAGATGCCAGCTCCAAGGAACTGGAAGAGAAGAAGGTCATCAGGAATAGTCAGCATGGATTCACCAAGGGAAAATCATGCTCGACCAACCTTGTAGCCTTCTGTGATGACATCACCAGCTGGGTAGATGGGAGGAGAGCAGTGGATGTCATCTACCTTGACTTCAGCAAGGCTTTTGATACTATCTCCCACAATGTCCTGATAACAAAGCTGAGAAAGTGTGGGATAGATGAGTAGACGGTGAAGTGGGTTGAGAACTGGCTGACTGGCCAAGCTCAGAGAGTTGTGATCAGCACTGCAGAGGCTGGTTGGAGACCTGTGACTAGTGGTGCTCCCCAGGGGTCGGTGCTGGGTCCCGTCTTGTTCAATATCTTCATCGACAATCTTGATGAGGGGATAGGGTCCACCCTCAATAAGTATACCAATGATACAAAGCTGGCAGGAGTGGCTGACACACTGGGAAGCTGTGCTGCCATTCAGCAAAACTGGACAGACTGGAGAGCTGGGCAGCAATAAACCAGATGAGGTTTAACAAAAGCAAGTGCAGAGGCTTGCACCTGGGAAGGAATAATTGCAAGTATCAGTACAGGCTGGGGCGTGACCTGCTGGAGAGGAGCTCTGCGGAGAAGGACCTGGGGGTCCTGGTGGATGACAGGTTGGCAATGAGCCAGCAGTGTGCACTGGTGGCCTAGAAGGCCAGTGGCATCCTGGGGTGCATTAAAAGGAGCGTGGCCAGCAGGTAAAGGGAGGTGATCCTTCCCCTCTACTCTGCCCTGGTCAGGCCTCACCTGGATACAGTATCCAGTTCTGGGCTCCCCAGTACAAAAAAGACAGGAAAGGGCCTGGAGCATCTCCCCTATGAGGAAAGTCTGAGCGACCTGGGTCTGTTCAGCCTTGAGAAAAGAAGACTCGGAGGTGATCTTATTAATGTTTATAAATATCTTAAGGGTGGGAGTAAAAGGGACATGGCCAACCTCTTTTCAGCAGTCTCTGGGGACAGGGCAACATGAAAAAGCCATAAACTTGAGCGTAGGATGTTCCACACCAATGTGTGAAGGAATTTCTTCACGGTGAGGGTAACAGATCACTGGAACAGGCTGCCCAGGGAGGTTGTGGATTCTACTTCTCTTGAGATATTCAAGACTCGCCTGGACGCCTACCTGTGTAGCCTGCTGTAGGGGGCCTGCTTTGCAGGGGGGTTGGACTCGAAGATCTCTCGAGGTCCCTTCCAACTCCTACACTTCTGTGATTCTGTGATTTTTCTTATAAGTTCCCATTAAATACTGTAAGGTTGAAATGAGGTATTCTGGAACCTCCTCTTCTGGAGACTGAACAATTCCAGCTCCCTCAGCCTTTCTTTGTAGGCAGGGTGCTCTATCCCCATGGCCTCCTCTAGTATTGCTCCAACAGCTCCATGTCTTTCCTGTGCTGGGGCCCCATGTTTGGACATGATACTCCAGATGGGAACTCACAAGGACAGAGGAGAAGGGTACGATCACCTCCTTTGCCTTGCTGGGCACCCCTTTTGATGCACTCTAGGATACAGTTGTCTTTCAGGGCTTCAGTTATGCACTACTGGCTCACATCCATTTTTTCATCCATCACTACCCCTAAGTCCTTGTCTGCAGAGTTGGTCTCAATCCATTTATCCCCCAGTCCACGTTATATTTGGAATTGTCACTACCCGAGTGCTGGACTTTAGACTTGGTCATGTTGAACTCCATGAGGTTCACATCTCAAACCTACCCAGATCCCTTTGGATGGCATACCTTCCTTCTATGTGCCAGTTCATCTTTGTGTCATCTGCAAACTTGCTGAAGATGCATTCGATCCCACTGTCTATATGATTAATGAAGATATTGAACAGTCCCAACATGGACCCCTGAGGGACACTGCTTGTCACTGATCTCCTCTTGGACACTGAGCAAATGACCTCAACTCTCTGGATGAGGCCATCTAGCCAATTTCTTACCTACTGAATTGTCGTGTATCTTTCCAATTTAGAGATAAAGGTATTGTGTGGAACTGTATAAAAATAAAGTCCAGGTAGGTGACATTAGCTGCTCAAACACTTGCTTTATGATATGCTATGTTCTGGTATAGCCACTGTACGCACAGCAGTGAAGCACCTAAACATTATCCCAAACTGCAGCAGAAACCATAGATCCAAACAAAATGCTTTAAAATCCTGGACAGTGTTAGGTGAAGAGTGATACTCTTGATGGGAGGGCAACAACAGGGTGATGTTTAATCCAAACAGCAAAATGCACTGAAGGAAACCAGAAATTTGAAAGCTCAGTTCTCTGACACATTCCTGCAGTAAATGCAGCTTTAAGATGCTCAGTCTGAGGGCTGTCTCACTATTTTCTGTTAAATTAGGGACAGAGGAAGAAGAAAAGGAGGTCAGTAGTAGCACATGCCCATGATTAAATATAATATCCAAAACAAGAAAATGGCCTCTTTCTACATTCCCTCTCATATGCATGGATAAGGGAAAAGGAGAAATTTTTCTAAAGAAAGTGGCAGCTGCTATGAAAGCAAATACTAACTCCTTGAATATTATATAAAGTTTTAATACAAAACATAATATCAGAAATATATTTAACACTGATTAGAGACAAAGATAATGGCTGTAGACTGACTTCTGTGTTCACATTCATATTCCAAACTAACAAACAAACAAAAACACAGAAAAAAACACTTTGAGGTAAGAAAAGTTACATTTACACAGAATTTACTAGCAGGTAATTAGTGACGCAGAAACAGTCTTGCAACCTTCTACCAGTCAAGCAAGCTGAGCTAACTTGTCAACATACAAGAAGGTAAAACATTGTATAAGCATGTGGGGGAGGCTAGTGAGGAGGAAAAGAGAAAGTGTAGGAGGAGGTGGATGTGTCATTTTCCATTTGGTATGAAAAAGTTTTCTATTTTGTTGCTGGCTGTTTAGTATTGTAATAGGTGTGGGGGCAGGGACCATTTATCTCTATCCAAAGGCTGTTCTGAAAAACAAATAATCCTGTACTGAGCAGACACTGATTTCCCTTTCCATTGAGGATCTGTGAACAAAAGTCATCTGTGCCAAAATGAAAACCTGTTTCCTCAGACTGACACTCGACCCTTTATATTTATTCAGCTGTCAGAATTTATTCTCATTCTTTAAAGAGGGGAAGGACCCTGGGAGCTTCTGAATTGTTATAGCCAAGGGTCATGCTCTAAAGTCTTATGAGTTTTATTATAAAGGGTATTTTTTTTATATTTTAAAGGGATTGACAAAAATCTTACTGGGTTAAGACACAGTTTGTATAAAGACTTTGAGGTCAACTTCTGCTCTGAGTTATGTCAGTGTAAATCTGAGATAATTTTATTACAATCAGTGGAGTCAATCCAGGAACATAATCATCCTGTTGGCTTGGGTCATGTGATGTCCATGGAAAACAATGGGAATTATGCACATGAACAACATCGTGACTTGTTACTTATCAACAGGACTGTTATTTAACCTGGCAAACATAAAAGACAAACGTAGATAAAATGCTATAAAAAAAATATGTATGTATACATACATAGCATATGTCAGAAAATCTGACATTCAGCAAAGAACTATCCAGATGCATTTTTAGTCTTTTTTTTTTTTTTAAATCAAACCCCTCAACTCAGAATACAACTGAATCTAATAATCTAATCAGGACATATTTGATTTCAGATGGATGCAAGATCTAAAGTGAGAAAGCCACTATTTTATTGTTTGTGAAAAAATCTTTATTTGCTTTCCTAAAATTGTAATACTGGCCACAGGAATTATTTTTTTTGAATTGACAAAAGTGTGAGCAACAAAACTTATATTACCATTATTCACCTAGTAGGAAGTTGATGGAGGAGCTGGAGGGTGCACTAGAGAATGCAAAAATACATATGGTAAAGAAAAATTCAAATTTTTCAAAAGCCAGGGCAGGGAATTTGGCTCCAAACTCCTCCTCTGAGCTAGTCCTGAGATGACAAAGCTATATCTATGTAACTCAAGAAAGACAGTGCCCAGTATAGGGACTCCCAGGCTGCTAGTGAATCACTGGATGTTTTCAGGTTTGTGTTATATACTCTGAAGATGCTCCCGAAGAATCTTATTATTGATTTCAACAGTGCATGTAACTAAAGTTTTGTGATAAACACTGTGATTGAAATGAGATGCTCAGTGTTTCAGCTGAAAAGCTTGGATGCTTTTGGAATATGCCAATGATTGTATTACAGCAGTGAAAGTACTGATATGGCCAAGATTAGCATGAGATACTAAGATGGCTAGAAAATCATCACTAGTAGAACAAATGTGATCCCAACAAGATTTAAAAACAAAATCAGAAGAAAAACTATCCAGTTTTCATTATGCACTTTCCAAAACTGGAGTAGGGAGGGACTGACAAATTTTAATAGCAATCTTCTAATACATTTTCTATATCCTAACTAGAAATATGAGGTTATGAGGTAGAGAAGAAAACCTACATCTCTGTTAGCAAACATAGCAATGAAAAATTAAATCAACAAATATATCCAACACATCAATTAAAGATTATTTTGGATTTATGATTCTGTTGTAAAGATTGGAACATAGCTCTCATCTTCCCAAAATTGTGTATGTGGTAGCATAAATACACGCGTGAACCCTCCCAGAGAGTGCCTTGCAGTCTTACATCTGCCAAAAAATATGTGTAAATTATTAAGGAAAACAACAGTTTCTGCCCCTTAATTCATGTCTCTTCAATGAATAAACTAATATTGTGATAAAACATGGTAGACACAGCTAGAATTTGGAAGTTTCCATACTGTGTCCAGGAACTATACAACTGGAAGAGACACAAAACCTATTCAGCATGTCCTAAACTTGAATCAGGGAGCAATTCAGACTTTAATCAGGTTTGTACTTATGAATTCCATCAATATTTTACAATACTAGCACAAAATTCTGTAGTTTTCCTGTGGTGCAACTTCCATAAGATTTGCTAAATCTTTATCATCTGAAGCAGGTAGGTGAAAAAATCCCTCCTCCAACCACAAAACAATCATTATTTGCCACAATCCTTCTTGCAGCATTGGCCCATGTTGGACTGGAACCAGTCACACATTGGTGAAAGTTATACACCATTGCTTCTTGTCTTCATGCCATATATGTAAAGAATAATTTCATTTGGAAGGAACTTCTGGAAGTATTTTGGACAACTGCCCTTCTCAAAATAAGGCCAACCTTGAAGGTGTATTAGGTTACTCAAGGCCTTGACCTATGGTTTCCTGCTTGTCAAGGAAACACTTAAGGGAAGTATAAACTGATACTCTTTGTGATCAGATCTCTCGTATTTGAGCTAAGAGTCTATTATAATCAGTGACATATTGATTAATATTCTTAGTGAGTAATTTGCTTGTATTTGTGCTCTGAATTGATTCATTTTTACTCTGAGGAAAAATAAATACAAAATCATTTATGTCAATGCTTTCTCACTTGATTTTGAATCACAGAATCACAGACTAGTTGAGATTAGAAGGGAACAAACCACTCTTCTCATCAAAGAAAGCTGTCAGTTTGGTCAAGCAGGATTGCCCCTTTTTAAATCCAAGAAGACTAGTCTCAGTAACATTCTAGTTCTTCATATGCCTGGAAACAATCTTCAGGATTATTTGCACCTTTCTATAGAACAATCTGAGGCTGATCAGCTTGTTGATCTTCAGGTCCTCTTTTTCTCCCTCTAGAATATAAGAATCACATTTGCTTTCTCCCAGTCATCAGGAACCTCTCCCAGTTGACACAATATTTAAAATATTATTTCTCAAGTAATTACAGAATTGTTGAATTTATTTGTTTTCAGTCAACAGCTGAAATGTTCTACTGTCTACAAAGATATTAGAAACAACAACAAAAAAATGTCATAGTAAAAGTGTCAGTATAATCTCTGAGACAGATGCCTCTTCCATAGGAGCACTGCTGGCTCATAACTAATTATGGACTCATCTGCTCCTAGCAAAAATGTTCCCAAATTAACATGTCTATTCCAGCCTTGAGACTGTTTCTTTAGACTCTGAATTTAGATCAGGCTCAGTCTTATGGCTTTAAAGACATTAAATAAGCCTGCTTCATAAAGTGTAGTGAAATGCTTAATGAAAGAGAGTGAGATGCAGAAGCATCTGTGCTACCAGAGACCCAAACGTCTACTTCACCAAATAGCGATATCTGTGCACAGGCTCAGGCCTCGAACACTTAATAGTTTACCCTGCTTGGTTGTTTGCTTTTTTTCACTCTGTTTTTGACTGATTCAGGACTAAGAAGTTTCATCAAATTAAAGAAGTACTCAGATTAAAAGGTAAGGCACATGAACTTGACAAAATGGTGTCTGACATGGAAGCATGCATGAAGCAAAGGTATGTCAATGAGTTCCTCCATGTGAAAAAAAATGACATTCATCGATGCTTGCTGAACGTCTATGGAGAACAAACAGTGAATGCGAGCACAGTGAGGCAGTGAGTGGTGTGTTTCAGCAGTGGCATCAGTGGGTCATCTCCACTGGTGCAGATTTGTACAAGTGGCATGCAGACTCTTGTTCATTGCTGGCAAAAATGCATAGCCAATGGTGGTGACTATGTTGAAAAATACTGTTTTGTAGCTGAGAGTGTGCTCTATCGAATGCTGTTATTGTGTCCTTTGTATTTGTTATACTTTCCATATAAATAAATACAAAACATTATTTTGAGTGACCTACATATGTACATATGTGCATAGGTGTTTGTATATAAACATACATTTATATATACATGCACCTACTTGAGAACATTTTAGCATAACTATTTGCATATGTTAAACTGCTGTCTGACTGTCATCAGTCCTATGCTGTCAGATTACCTTCTATTAATATAGTCCTTTAATACAGTTTTGTTCTATGAGAGCTCCCAAAACAGAAAAGTGCCTGCCATTAATATTTTAGTGTGGGGCTCCACGTCATTTCTTTCTTTACCAAATTTTTTAGGCAAATCATTGGAACCAAAAAGTAGAGAGCAGAAAGCACTGCAATTAGCACAAGATGTGTTCTTATGAAGGAGGAACAAATCTTTGTTTCAGGTTAATTTGTTTCTCAGTTGCTTGGTAGATTGGATGTTGTTTGTAAGATCTGTGCTTGATTAGATTTTATATCACCTATGTGAGGGATGCTTGTGTAGCTGGTCAGAAAAATTCCTGAAGAAACATAGTTTATAGAAGTATGAATGTTCACTGAACCTTAAATGTTTGTGTCAAAATATCTCAGGTTTGACATATTTTTTTTTTGAATGTAAGGAAGGGTTCTTATTACTATAGTTACGTTATAGACTCCCAAGGTGGAATTTTTATGGGAACACATTTATTATTGTCAAGATGATAAATATTAGTAAGAAATAAGCCATTATGGTATTTTACTTCACAGATAAGATTTAGAAAACAGAGTCTATGAATAACAGCAGAGTTGCAACAGCCACCATAACACTTTGCCATAGTATCATGGAACCCAAAAGGATTATGTTATCTCACCATTTGTAGCAGTCCAATAGCAGTAGAAAATTACCCTAGGTAAAACCTTCACGAACTTACACATTTTAAATTGCACAGATAAGCAAAAGTAAGTAATTTTATGCTTTAGAACAGACCACTCAGGAATAAAACTTATAACTTTTCTGCATTTCTACTGAAATTCAGTTTGACTGACAACTCAGTGAAAGTAACGTGAAGGAAGTAGTGTGAAAAATAACTTCCAAAGAAAAGCCTGTTAATCAATGGATGAATTAATAGCCACTTCCAAAAAGAATTTTAGGATTAAGTAAAGAAACCATAAAGAATAAGGAAACTGGACTAAAAAATAAATCAACACTATGCTTGAGAAATAATTTAAAACAAAGAGATTTGGGTAAAGAGAACGTGGGTTAAATCTTGCAGGTATTAAACCAATTATTCACTTGCAGAAATACCCTGGGAAGAAGAAACAAAACTGCTGTTTAGTAGGAGAGTATGGCTAAGGATAATACAGGATTGCTCAAAATAATACACTTTTTTAAACTTATGCCTCAAAAATCATGAAGAAGTTGAGCACAAAGTCCTTTATCTAATGTGAACAAGATGGAAAGAATCACACCTCAGATGTGAGAAAAACTCGAGGATCTCATTACGTTCGAATAAAAGAGTAGAATAAACACTAGGATAACCTCCAGACTCAGTGTGATCTCTGTGGAATAGGCAAATGAGAACGGACGCATTTGATGGCTCATTTCCAGCTGAAGGAAATAATAGGCTGAAATCACTTTGCAAGGAACTAGAGAAATTTTTATTGTTTTCTTTTTTGTTCTTGAAACTTTGCTTAAGAAAATCTAATTTCAATTTGACAGATACACAGAAAGTGAACTAAACTCAGAGGCAAAGGCCTTTATTGGTATAGTTTACCAAAATGAAAACTGAGAGAGAATATGATTTATCTCCACAAAGATGCCATGGAGGAAAACAGCAGGGAAGGAAAATGACTATTTAAGATAAATGGCAAACTTGGCAGGAGAACAAGTAAAGGCAGGCTAGTCAAGCATGAATTTAGGCTGAAAGGTGGAATAAGCTTTGTAAGCACCAGAGCAGTGAAGTTATTTAATTCAGTCTTTCAGTAAGAGTGCAGAAACAAAGTTTTGTTCACACAGGTAAATGTTTGGAAAGGAGTTTGTGATTTGCCTGTACTGACGGGGGACTGGTCTTAATGTCATGGAAGTACTTTTCTGGTCTTACATTCATACTGGCTCATCATCATGCAAGTTCTTACTGCAGCGTGCATAACTATTTCATATCAGAATTGTAAGAATAACTGCTAGCTTCAGATTCCTGAAAAAATCTCACTGTACATACAAGTAAGGACAAACTTACTTAAACAGAAGCCTTTTGATATCTGAAAACTATGCATGGATCTCACATCTCTACCTGCAAGAAAACACTATCTAAATTGATAGGCTCACAAACTGGAAAAGATGCTTGCTGGCAGTGTATCACTAACCAGTTGCTCTAATCATATAAGAAGGTTTCATCCCCTATAGACGCTGATAATTTACTCTTGTATATTTTAGTAAGTCTCTCTAGGTTTACTTTACAGATGACAAAAAGAAATAGACACTTTCAAAGCTTGATTCATTTGACCTGCTTTATGAGACTGTATTTTGAAGTCAAAGATGAATTGTACCATAAACATACCTATTTCCTTTTCTTTATAAAGAAATCTCAGATAAGCTGCACTCCTCCTGGCCTACATGCATACTCAAATTATACGCTGCCAAAGAATGTTCCTGAGTCTCAGTACTTAACGACTCTTAAATTGTCAGAATAGTCCCTGGTATGATTTTGACCTTAGCCAGCTAGCACTCTCCCTGGAAATTCCTGAGCACAGTTTGGGATTTAATGTGGTCAGTAACTGTTCCCAATAGGCAGTTTGGCTGCTAGTTAAATTTACTGCTATGTGTGTGGACCACTCAAAAGCAGTTGACCTCCACAACCAAGTCCTGGTTACTTTTTTCTTTTTTAAGGATGGTATGGCTGTATTAGATAGACACCTACCTGTAGTGTCTACTCTTTAGGAAATCAGTAGTGTTGGGTGGTTTATGTTTGGGAATTATATTTTCTTTGCTTACTTAAACAATTGATATTTCTGTGACTTATAGCAATCTCAATAAAGCTAACCATGTAGGTGAAGGCAAAGTAAGGCTCACTGCTTAAAGCAAAGTTTATAGTTCAGTAAAGTGATCTGGTACTGAAACTGACAGGCTTTCACCATAAGAAATTATTTTTTTCTTATTTCTCTCTCTTTTTTTTTTTTTAATAAGTTCTCTCCCATTTCAGGGTGAAAATATCTCATGCTGCTAATTTCGATTTTCTTCAGCTATTTATCCTCCAGGTCAGATGAACACAGCTACAACTGGTAGCATTTTTTCCCTTACCTAGTTTTGCAAAGTCAAATATTTAGACCGGACTGTTTTAATGTTCTCCTAAAGGAAGAAAGAATTTGATGTTCCTGAAGTGCTGTCTTTGTATGTCTTCAAAATTAAGGCAGAGAAACATTTTAGTGATGTCACAAGCTCAATTTTCTCATTTCAGACTCCTGATGTCATTTTGGCTGTTCATCACCACTCACTCTTCAGTATTTGGAAAGAATGGAGCTACAAAGACATGCAAGCTAAAACATGCAGAAAAAGCGTAACATAATATTAGTCATGAGAAGGCTTTTCCCACCACTTTGAAGAAAATTATTTATATTACAGTAGTGATTCCTGATGTAGAGGTCATGACTAATGGTAGTTTTAACATTAATCAAAGGCCTGAATGCAATTCATTTCTTCATGAAAGTTTGGTGTGTGTGCACAGGAGCGAAGAAATGTGCAGATTCCAGGCCAAAAGTAAGAACTGAGCTGGGAAAGCTGATTTGAAATCACCAAGACAAATTTTATTAGTTATCATACAAATATTTTCTGGGAAATGATATCTTTCCTCTTCAAAGATAGTTGCAGGGAAAAGATAGGGAGATCACAGATGAATAAAGAAAATTATACAAATAAATTCCAGCTCTCCTGACTCTCAGCTCAGTAGTGAATCTTATGTATTTCTTTAGATTTATCAAGAAACCAAAGAAAAGCTGCACATTGTTTAAAGGCATGGTCTTAGGACATAGAGGTATGTAGGGTATATAATCACTGCATGCTGCATAGACATAACTAATGAAGTAAGATTTTAATGACCGCCTTTGAATAATGCTACCAATTTATCTATAATAACATAGAGCTTCACACAGCTGCAAAATTTACTTTAGAAATGTGGTAAAACATTAGGCTGTCCATTCCTACTAAGCTTTGCGTATTGTTACCACTTTGTGGAAATACACGCAGGATGTCAGTTATATCTGTGGAAGTTGTGGTATCTGTAGCATAAGCAGACCTACAAAACGTGAACTCTAGTTAAGAGCATATTATGTAAAAATTCTGATAATTCCTCAGCATTTCAGTTTTTTAATATATGTTTTCCTCCCCCCCTTCTTCTTCCCCCATCACAAGCTGAAGAACCGCTATCAATAATAGCATCATGCATGGTGGATTAAGTCATTCACTGTGACACCTTTGTTTGGTTTTCTGCAGCACTATTTGTAGCCACTATAAGTGCTTTTCCTTTTGCTGTTGTTATTCTGCACTCTCAGAAAAGTAACTTACCATCCCAATCAAAGGATGATTACTGGACAGAGTCCAGCTAGTTTCTCTTGAGAACTTTACATCAGCCAGGATGGAAGAGGAACTCTGTTAGATTCCCCTCGTCCTGATGCAGTCAGGAAAGCCTAAGGGCATACATCACCTCATGTGTAGATTGTTCTGTTTGCTTTTACACTTGGCAGGCTCCTAAGACTCAGGAATGCACATCCTTGAATAAAAACTATCTATACAGTGTGAGCAATCGTTACATCTGATTAGGAAGCATGAAAAGAAACACACATGTGGTTGACTCTGTTCCTCTGATGTCTGTGGCTTTTTGCTGACAGGAAGGAAATCCTTTTTAAAACCTTTTTTATTTTAAGAGTTCAAATAGATTTCAAACTATGTGAGCCAAAACTTGCTCTCAGTTACACCCATGCACTCCTCCTGACTGTCATGTGAGTGTGCAGGCATGTCTCAGAGAGAACAAGATTTGCTTTGCTTTTTCTGAGGTATTTTTTAATTTATGTCAAATTTGCAATAAAATGTCCAGAGGAAGTATGTTAAGTGCGAATTCCAACTGAATGAACTGTACAGGGATGTCCAAAAAGATAAAGCTCAACAGACTACCATGATATTTTCTAGAGAGTGGAACTATTTGGCTGTTCTTCCTTTGGACTAGATCTTGAGCTATAGCAAAGTGCAAAAGACATGTCTGAGTAAGCATCTCCTCAGTACCAAAGTGCTACCTCTGCTATTGATAAAGCTGTGCAATTTCAGGCTCTCCACATAATAAACTCCCCATCTCAGCAGGTAGAGTACTGTAACATTGCAGCCTTCTATTTTCTCAGTCCAGTTTCTCATTTCTCATTGTCTTCCGTGGTGGACATCTGTTCACAGTCATAGACTTGAAGTAAACATGTCCATGCTTAGAAATGCCTGCTATGTCTCCTCTCTGGGACTTGAACTAGCTTGGGTGGGTTACTGGCACGTAAATTCAGAAGCACAGATCAAAAATTTGCTTAAATCACTGAGCCCAACAAGGCCACATTCTTTCTATATATCATTTTCCATAGACACATGGACTCATTCCATGCAAATTTAGTCACTTTACTGAGATTCCTGGGGCAGATCTCCAAAGTCTGATTAAATATTTTTTGGCCTTCAGGAAGTACAGATTTCTCTCCATTATCTACAGAGCAAGTTCATAGTATTTTCACTGAGGTCAGGTGTCTCAATGTAGTGCTTAGATCTAGAACTGAGACAGAAGTAGGACCTGGCCCCTTCTCTTCTGCTTTTAACACCCTTCAAAATCCAGTTTTGGTGCTGAAAGACTGTTACAAAACAGCATGACATGACCGGTGATAAAATGCATCCTTTTCTCATCTTTTTCTGGAACCTCATCTGTTAAATATTCCCTGACTTGTAGTTACACAGCTGATTATTTCCCCCTAAGTATGTCATCTTGCACTTGTCTCTATTAGATAGCATCCTGGGTTTCATCCAGGTTAACCTGCTTGGGAGTTTTGGTAATTTTCCACCAAACATTTCCACGGTGTTTTTATTAACATGAACATCTGTCTTGGGTCAGAGCTAGAAACAGCAAAATAGATGAGAGGCTCTTTTTGTGCTAGTCTTCTGTATGTTTAATTTATAAATTGCAACAAGTTTTCTCCATTTATTGTATCAATGTTTGGCATACATGAATAGTACTAGATTGTCTGTTAATTCCTAAGTTCAGTAGACAGAATTAACAAGTCTGGCACTTATATAAAGTGCTATGATTATAGCTAGAAGTAGCTTGCTCAAGTGAAGAAAGGAATGCACATATTGGTAGAATATTTATTCTTCTGTCATTTCATCCAGTTGTTAAAATTAATAGATGTATTTGCAATGTATCTAAAAATTTGTCATGCATTTTTTTAAAAATTTGTGTTGAATATTAGTGTAAAACTTGTTTAACGCACTGAATTGCAGTGCTTACATTATAGATATACACTGTTACTATGCCATATGTATCATCTACTGGTCTAGTGTAAGTGAAAACCAGTTCCAGTATAGAAAAAATGACAATAAGAATTGTTAACAGGTAATTTAACTTTATGAGAATTTCACACTCAGATCGACATTTTTTGCAGAATTACTCATTCTGTCAAGCATGTTTCATTAAGTACTCTAAGGAAATGTCCTCTTTCACACCAAGAACATGTGGGCGCTGGTGACTTCTGTGTTTTATAAAGTGGTCTATATTCTTTCCCGTGTAAGTAGATTGTGTTTTTTACCTGATTTTCTTACTTACACTAGTGAAACTGTCTTTGCTTTAAAGGAAACCTGCCTCAGTAGGTTTCATTTCATGAACCAACAGCCATTTTGGTGTAGGTGTTCATAGTGAGAAAGTCTTTGTAATTTTGATTATTTTTACATGTTGCTGCAAATATTTTGAACTCACCTCACCTCACAGTAGTGCTGCTATTTGATTTCCAGGAAAAGAGGAAAATAATGAATGATACCAACAGCCTGATTGACTATGTCACATTATCCCCCCAAGAGCTTGGTTTGAGCACATAATAAAAGGCACCATAAGCTGCAACTAGTCAGTAAGCATTTGTGACAGAGCAAACTGATGATGCATTTCCTACCCTCACTGCACTTTTACTGGTCTCAAGGACTATGTAGTCTTCATTATTAACATATCATACCCTGCACACTGTTGAGTCTCAGAAAGATGCTAAGCAGCTGGAAGCTTGTGCCTGTTGCCAGAAGGGAAACAGACTCCCACACACAGAGCTTAATGGAACAACAGTCCTTACTTATTGGCAAGGAAGGGTGTGTGTGTGTGTGTGTGTGTGTGTGTGTGTGTGCGACAGCGGTATAAGAAACTATAAATCCTTCTCATCTTGTGTCAAAAACATCACTCAGGCTGAGGGCTAAGAGGTAGTTTCAGTGCCAGTCCCTGACTTCTGGGGACTTGATTTGGCAAAAGGACCACACTCTTTGCATGTCCTTTCTCTCTTTCTTCATGCTGTGCATCATTTCAGCTGACAGATTTACACAGGAAACCTGGCTCAGCAAGGCCTGCCGTAGTTTGTGGCAAACAAGAATATGAGGGAATTAACTTCTGGCCTGCTGACAGTGGCTAAATCTGCCAAAGCAGAGCTGGGTAATTTGGTTTCTTTCTTTTGTTGATTTTGTGCCAGCCCACAAGAGAGGATTAAGCAGCTAAATTCTGCATGGAGAACTCTACCCCTTTCGCTCAAATCCTATTGTCTTGATAGAATGACAGTAGCTAGTTGTGCCAATCTTTAACATTTTGCTGGCATTTCCCCAGAACATATCAGCTTTTGGTCCCTGAAAAGAGGGATTTGTTAAAGAACTACTGTTAAAAAGAAATGAAAAAGGACAGAAGAGGATGAGAAGCTATGGAGTAGAAGTTTTGTCTTGTATTAATTAAAGGAACAAAGTTCTGTAATCCTGGTGGAGACTCCACAATGAAACATGGGTAAGTCCCTAACTCTCCTGTCCTTGCAGCATATTAAGAGCACTCATTCCCTGTTATTCACAGTATTTGTTTAGTATAGGAGTTATTCCATACTGAGATCCAAGAAGCTCTGCATACATTTCACTCATTAACTTTGAGAACACCAAAATATAAGATCTTCACATTCACTATTAGTAATTAGTAGATTACGCTTACATCACAAATAAACTAAGGATGAATCAAATGTTTTTGTCCGAAGCATCGGGTGATGCCAGCCCTTCCCTGGAAGTCAGATTAGCTTGTTTAAATGCTAGGGAGAGTGGGTACAAGGGGAATGAGATTTTTGATTTTCCGTTTCAAAGCCAACATCCTGTTAAAAGACTTTAGTATAACATACTTCCAGACAGAAACCATCATGGCTTCTAAGATCAAGACTGGACTTCTCAGCTAACTTCTTGTACAGCACAAATCAGAAGACTTCATTCAGATAATCCTGGCAAAGGCCTTTCAAAGAGTAGAGAAAACCATCCAGAAAAACAGATATCTTTAGGATGTGGTATTCAATGGACACAGGAATCTTCCATCTTTCTGAAGGGCAGGAAGGACTGGCTTTGCTCCTATGGCTGGCAGTCTGGCAGTTTGAACATTTGAACATGAAGTTTTAAAATGTGTTAAGAGTATGAATTTTGACATAAAACTCCAATGTTTTTGCAGTTTCTTTTTTAAAAGTACCAAATTGTTTGTGAATGAAAAGTGCAAAAAGAGTTTTGTGAGGAAGTGAGGAAGCAACTAGCTCTTTGACTAAATATTCTATTTAAAGTGAGACTACTTTAAGCCAGATCATTACCTACAGGAAAGAAAAATGCCCATTTGCCATCTACAGGAGAAAATGTTCTTGATTAAAGAAAACAAATAAAAACAGTTCATAGGGGTTTAAAGGTGATGTTTTTCTCTATTTCATTTCCTGTTTGTATTTCAGTGGTGTTTTTTCAATTTGGTCAGTATTTCTCAGCACCTTTGATACATTTTTCATTTCTTTTGTAATGATATTATTTCTCAATGTTAACCAATACTAGAGAAACAGTAATGTTACTTCACAATGGCAAAAGATCATGGCAAGCCAAACTATTAACACTATCATGAAATGTCTTTATTTTATATAAAAATTTTCACCACTCTTTTCTCTAGACTATCAACTCTCATCGGTATATCAGGAGAAGGATATATTCAACATAGCTGGGTCTTATTTTTATTGAAAACAATAAGTCACAGGTTGAAGAAACTTCTGTTGAACCAAATCAGAGGTAGGAAGGATGCCATTCTCAAAAGATTTCAAAAAATGTAGCATAAATAAAGAGCTCAAAAATGTTTTTTTTTTTTAAATATTCATGTATGTTGATTTGAAAGTAACTATTTTTATTTCACTACCATCAATTTTTGCATGCAATATAATTCTTTTTTTAATTTTCTCTTAGTATTTGTTCATCAGTTAAAGGGTTTATTTTATATTCATAGAGTACTATTACCGTAACATTACCAGTGTGAATTAGGTCATACATTTTAACAATTTAAAAATATGCCACAACATAGGTAAAATAATGTATTTGAGTATTTTCAAAGTTATTGTAAAAAGTCTTACAATTTTGTGCTGATTGATAGAATTGAGTGAATATTTATTAACTATATTTAAGCTGAAGATAATTCACAGTAAGGCATTCATTATTAGCCTAAAAGCTAAAAGACTTGCATAGAAAAGAAAAGAATCTTTCTTATTCCATGTCAGAAAATTTCTTTCTCATAAGAAGAGTTTGTGAAGTGGCCTAGAAAGGAGCAGTAGAAGGCAGTAGAAGGCTCAGATTTCTTTGTCTTGCAGGTCTCTGCAAATAGTGGAAGATCTAATAGTTCCTGGGTATTGAAAACATATCAGGATCAGGATAATGAGATTCACTTACCAACCTCATTATCACTGAGTTGAACATGCATTCTAAGATTAAAGAACAACTGGTGACTTGCTTTATTTTTCTTTATATCTTATTTCACAATGCATTTGTACTTTTGAGCCTTATTGTCTTGAGAGAACTTAAAAAAAAAAGCCAGATAACAGACCCAGCAGACCCCACAATTTTACTTGCTGTTTGACTCCGCAATTTGTTGCTCTTAGCTCAATCTGGGCTGGTAAAATTAGAATGTTGGAATAGTTATCTTGCATATATATCTTGCATATATCTATATATCTGTATCTATATCAATGCTCACAAATATATACATATAACTAAATCTTGCAACCTGACTGCAGTATATCACTTTATCAGGATAAGGGTGCTGGAAATTCAATTGCTTTGAAGAATTAAATGGACCATTAAACTATCCATTCTGGGAGTATGGATGGGCTGACACTCTGCAATGGCATTTGAATTGCCGACATTGCCATCTCTAGCAAATGTTTCCAATTTTTTTCCTGACCTACCCTTAGGCTGATAAGAAAAGATAACATAAACTTAAGAGCCGTGGCAAATTAGTTTATCATCACTACTAGCACTACCCTCAAACAGTCCAGGAAGCCTTCCAGCAAGGATTAACAGTATAATAAAGTTGCATCTAACATTTCTTGTGTTCATTTATCTAGAATGTTTGCTGGCAATGTTGAGTGTATTTTATTAAAGGTATCTGCACAATAACCTTGAAGGAGTAAAGCTTAAGCCTATTAAATTACTAAACATCCAAGTTCCATGGTGAACATAAGAGGCTTGGTTCTGTTTGGAGGGATACAGGCATGGATTACCAGCTGCATAGATTATATACTCACTATTGCTCATTCATGCAAACTCTGGTTTGAATAATCATGCATAACTTCAAAACCTATCAGAAAGTCCCTTTATCTGGAAATGTGAACAAGAGGCTTGTAAGAATGGTATCCAGAGGGCTTCCTGTCACAGCTGAACTGATAATGTTGTAAGGAAAAGGAGTTCTGTTGTTCAGTTTCTTTTTTTTTTTTTTTGAGGAATAGTAACATTATATCACAAATTATATCATCTGTATTGGGATCACTTTTTGCAGTTATTTTGTCATTGTACTGGTTCAAATCCTCTGAGATCCTTATACAGTGTTTTAGGTGCAGTTCTCTGGACATGTGTATATACTCAGCATCTACATTTTGCAGATGAAGAATATGAGGTAGTGATATCAAATGATGATTTCCAAGCATTTCAAGGAAATACCAAAGACATGAGGCTGTTTAAGTTTAATGCTTGTTTTCATTTATTTACAGTAGCTGACCTCAAGGTTTATAGCATTATAAGGAAAAGAAATTGCTTAAAACATATCCTTGTACATGTTAAAAAACTTGCTAAAAGACTTATTTTATCAGATGTAGGCATGATGGATCTGATCCTAGAAGAGCTGACATTCCTCCTTACTGCTGATTTCAGTTCTTCTAAGAATTAATCCCTGTTTTACTAGAAATAATAAATGGTTAATCTTTGGCATCTTAAATCACAGTCTTTCTTTCTGCATTCATCTTCTACCATTAAACATCATGAGAAAATCCAAAGAAAATTGCTTTGCTCATTCCTTAAGGGAAACAAAAACGAAGTAAGAAGTATTAATATCCAAATAGATAATTTAAAGCTGTAGTAGGAGAGGAAGGGTACAGTCAATTATAACAGCTCAGAAAGCTGATATCTCTATACAGAGAGGTATCAGAAAGGTAAATATGCTCAGTTTCTTCGTAATCCGTACAAAAACTGAATACAAAGACACTGTTTCCTTTACCAAATGTCACATCCTTGTTCTTTCCTTGGGGAAGTGTGAGTGGCCCACAGGCAGCCTTTTACTACTCCGTAACTCCACCTGTCCACAGGCTGTAGCCACCACATGCTGAAAAGTCTTTCCCCTAGCCCAACAATCTTTTCACTAACGGTAATCTTGCCTCCTTTTTTTTTTCCCTGATGCAAATCCTAGCAGTCCTGATATATCAAAGAGGAGATAATAGAGGTAAGGTCTAATATTAAGGATAACCCATATATTCAATAAGCTGATATTTTCAGTTGAGTAGCTCTAAAATTAATTAACGTTGTTTAACTGTTGGTTCTCATTGGGGTTTTAGCTGTAACTGATATTGAATCAGAATTTCATGATTTTCATGTAATGAAAAAAACAATAGAAATATTTGTTATTATTAGTTACAGCTGTTTATACAACTATCTTTTCTCTAACTTTTCATCTAACCATCCTGAATACTAAATGAGATAAAATAAGCTAATATTTGTATTATCCTTCTGACAAACAATTTTTTTCTGTAGCGATTCTTGCTGTCCTCTGTTTATGCAGTTATGATGAGAGAATGATATTGGTTTCCAGCATAGAATCATACAATGTTCTACAAAAAATTTCTCCCTGCAGTTTTCAATAGTTATTTACCAGATTCTAAGAGCTGATGAATACAAATGCTTGAATTCTGTGGTTTTCTTAGTTTCCTAAGAAAAAGCATCAGAAGTCTTGCTACTCACAAACAACTCTTATAGCTGTGGAGTTGCCATGGAGCATTGCCTTTGAGTGCTTCGTGTCTTTATGTTCATTAACATATCAACAATTTATGAGTCAGGTCATACTGGTAAATGGAGGACCCCTTCTTAAGAAATATTCAAGGAACATTTTGACAAGACTGCATTTCCACTTGGAATTACTGGCATCTGAATTATTTGAAAAGTCTGGTCCATTTAGAATAATCTTTGGGAACTTCCTTTCCTTTTATGCAGGTAAATCAGGGATAATTTAAAAGTAAAGTACCTAAGGAAAATGCAAGTCATATGCTTTCATCTTCATGACCTCATAATTAACTTTCCATTGTGAGATCTCTTTGGGTTATGGCTATTGATTAAAAGGTGAAAGGTTGAGGAGAAAGTGAAGGGCAGGGAATTACATGCTCCCTTTCCTTTTACAGGCACTTCCTTTACAGCAGGTATGATAAATACCAATCTTTATTCATGTTACAGATCTGAATTGATGCCATATGATGATGAATTCCGATACAAAGACAAGGCAGGACTTGAATAAGAGTTAAAAAAAAAAAAAAAGTATGAACACAGATGGAGAGAGAGAACTTGAAATCAGAAGATGGCAGAAACAGCTGACAGCATTATGTTTCCAATGAAGAGGGGAAAAAAAGAAATGTTTTGAGGGAAAAAAAAAGATAAACTGTTCTTCTAGCCTCCTGACACCCACACTTCAATCTGGGGAAAAAAAAAGAAAGAAAGAAAAAAAAAAGCTTGTTTTGATCCAGTTCTGTGTAATGTAATAGAGATGGATGAATCACATGCAGGAAGCTGTTTTGACTTTCAGCACATCAAAATAGGTTTCATTCTTTCACTTGCCTTCACACGCCATAAAATTTGAAGGAAACACATTCAGTTCTATGTATGTGCATACATCTCCTTCTCAAAATCAAAACTCCATGCAGGAGTTTTGTATGGGAGCTTTCCGAGTTAGACCCTAGTGCTTTGAATTGAGGTATCTCCCGACACCCATCAGAAATAGCTAATGCATTCATTTTGGCTCAGGCACAGCCTGAAGTAAAGATTACTGTAGAAATTCTCCTAGCCTAAAGATAATCCTTATAATATAATAATAGAATTGTTTGAGGCAGAAAGGGCCTTTGAAAAACTTCTAGTTTCAACCCCCCTGCCATAGGCAGAGGCTCTTCTGCATAAGGTCCCATCCAAGCTGACCTTGAACACCTCCAGTGATGGGGCATACACAATTTTACTGTTTCAGTGTCCAACCACATAATAGTAAATAATTTCTTCCAGCAATCTCTTCTGAATCTACCTTTTTTTCCCCCAGTTTTAAACCATTACCCCTTGTCCTATCACTACACATCCTGGTAAGAAGTCCCTCTCCATCTTTGCTGTAGGCCCTATGTATGGGACCTACAACAAGATGTCCCTGGAGACTTCTCTAGGCTAGATAACCCCAACTCTCAGACTGTCTTCCTAGGAAAGGTGCTCCAGCTCCAGCCCTCTGATCATTTTTGCAGCCCTCCTCAGAACCTGCTCTGAGATTCATCCTGGTAATGCGACAACTTCCCATTTGTTGTCGTGATGGTGGTGGTTTTGTTGTTGTCTTCTAGGCTTCCTCTGAAAAGGGTATTGTAACACTAACAAAAACATAAAATTTCTGTCATGTTCTTATGATTGTCTCCATACTGGACAGTAAAGAGCATTTCCTCCAAGACTGTATATAAAACAAAAGAGTAAATGAACACACGGGGGGGTTCTACCTTTGTGTACCATGGTAAAAAGTAAGGATGTTCTCTGCAGAACAGGTTAGGAATTGTTCAAGTCACAGCCACATGGTTCTAGGCAGATTGGTAGACTACTGAAGTATTTTAGACAGACTAATAATTATATTTCAAAATAAACAAGGAAGTTTTGGGGCATCTTAATAGTGCAGTAACAGAAAAAAAGTGGACCAGAAACCATCCTTCAGTTATGCTGGTTAACCTCATCCAGCCTTTCAGTTGCCATCTACTCTTTATTTTCTGTGGTTGAGAAAAATCATGATGCATATGAATTTTCACCAAAATAAAATTAATTTTATATTTATTGAAATGTATTGCATGTAAAACTTTGTCAAGGCCTCTAGATATGTAATTGAATTCCCTGCAATGCTGGATACATCAAAATTCTTCAGAGACAGCATTCTGGAAGAATTATTCAATTTAATTTTTTTTTTCCGATGCTTCTCTGTCATTTAATTTGCTGCTGTTTCATACTGTGGTACTGTAATCAATAGACATGAATAAAAGAGCAACTATAAAGATGATTAAAGCCATTGATTCAGGGATTGAACATGCAGCTGGTGACAGGATTAATAGGGCTGCAATGCTGATAGCAAACAGTAGGATTTGCTAGCAGGCATCTAAGACCAGTGACAAGATTGTAGCATGCACTGCAAGCAATAAACAGAAAATATGCCTTTACCAACAGTTTTATAGAATGTGAATTAGTACAGGTTTTCTTTTATTATTATTCAAGTGCTTTTATATAGGTCTTGCATTTATGTCTTTTTTCTCTTATAATGCTTCACTTTGAAAAGGAGTACAACAAAGAATACCTCAGTCTCATTGGATGGCCTTAAGGGTTTATGGCAAAAATGATTATTTATAAATTTTGCTTTGCAGTTGTTGGCTTTGGCTATGAGATTGTCCGTTGACTTTACCATAATCACTCCGTACTGAATTCAAACACCTTTTAATTTAGTTGGAAGTAGTCCAATGAATTCACCACCAGGATCTGGTGGATCAAGCACTTTCTGTCACCAGGACACATTTCAACCTCCTTTGCAATGCTGATTCTCTGAATTAACAAAGTGAATAAAACTAATGTGATTATAGTTTAGTACACAGTGATTGTTCTTCTGTGCATATAGCGTGCATTTTCTGTAAAAGTGGCTCCTAAAAGCCTGTTTCTTTTTTAGTCTTATACACACTCATGTACAGTTCATGGCTGCTGTCAGGCTGAAATGCCAGTTCTGAGTTGCCATTACCAAGGATGACTATTTTCATCTTCTCTGCTGGATAACATGGAGGATATCATGTGAAAGAGAGGTTGTAGCTTAGGAGGAAACTGGGTGTCTGAATACTTTTGCAAACTTTTCAATAAAGACAGCAGATGTCCAGGTGCTGGAGTTAGCAATCATTTGTGAGCATAAATTGGGACAGAAGTTGAAAATAACATTCTCATCTTTTACTTTTTTTAATCAACCATTTCATAATAAGAACCTGAAATAAAAGGAAATAACAGCTTTATGTGAGTAAGCCAAGGGAGAACATTAATTCCAAACTATATTACAGATTGACCACAGCATTTTTTGAGAAAGGCAGTTATTTTATATATGAGCTCACAAAGAGCAATGAATCAAAATTAGAAAAGAATAGTATGTGTGTATATATGTGTAGATAAAAACATAGGTAGGTATAGCTGTCAGATTTCACAGGAAAGTGATTGTTATGTTATTTTGTAAAGCTTTTTGTTAGATTGCAATGGAATGTCTCAATTAAAGATACAAATATATACATGCTACTTTGCCTGTTTCCATAACTATGCCCTCAGTGCATGTTAATAGTCTCATTTAAAACTTCTCTTGTGTCCTATCTAGAAGATTAAAAGATTCACATAGCCTCTTAAAAAAAATAAAATTCTCCACTGGATTGCTGGAGTGGAACTACAGTTTTTTGAAGGCTGTAATGTCTAAATAGACCACTCCAGGAATGAACATTTTTTTGGCATCTACCTAATTAAGTTAAAAGTTAATAAATTCCCTTGGTTGCTCCTTTCTTCAGAAAGCACGCAAAAAATGCATTGAAGCAAGGAAGTTCAAGGTTTCAGTATCTGCTGCCCTTGGTCTTTCTCAGGAATTCTTTAGCTGATTACATGCTTCTCCTTTCAACAACATAAGCTTTGTGTCCCATGTTTTGTAATGGATCGTTTCCCTAACCAGCTCTCTAAGGCCACTCTTGGTCAGTTAGGAAAGTTAGCATCTCGATGCATTTCTATCACATACATTTAAAGTTCCCAAGGGTTTGAAATTTCCTTTGATTTATTTTAGGAAAGCTAATTTTTATAGGAATCCTTATGAAGCTACAAATACTTTTTTCTCATGTTAAAGATTTGAAATCCTTTCAGATTTCAGTGCTTCCTTTGCAATTTTTTGTTTTATTTTCTGACCTAATCCACTTTTCCATTTTTGTTAGCAATGACAATCAATGAATAGCAAACATTTAATGTAACTGAAAAATAGTTACCTATAAACTGGATTTACTCTGGCATATTTAAAATACTGTACTTCGTAATGAGATACAAGATCTGAGTTTATCCTTGTGTCAGCTCTACACTGGTGCAAATCCATTAATTTTGATTAAATTATGCCTTATGCCTAATTTATGTCAGTGTAATTGAGGAGGATTAGAGCTTAATTATAATTATACATAATTATCCATGATTATAATAAATGCCAACATTAAGTCAAAATAGTAAGGCTAAATTGTTGAAGATCCAAACTGAGACGATGAGTCGCAGTATTTAGAGATGTCAAGCACCTGCAATACACACTGAGGTTAGAATGGAAACCTATTCTGCAGTGTTGCACTTTGGAGTCCCAAAACTGAAAGTTCAAAACTGGTGGAAAATTTTGACTTATGAAACTGTTTGAATGCCTAAAACATTACTCTTCCAAATAAATGTATTCAAATACCTAAGAATTACTCTCGCAACCAAATTATAGAATGGGATGGTTCATTTCTTTCTGCCAAAATTTTATGTATGTAGTTCTAATTTACATATTACCTAAGAATAATTACTGAAAACAAACATGACCGAAAGAAAAAGATTTTGCAGAGATTCTGCTAGCAGATGATTTATGTGTAATCTAATATGATATAACTATATATATATATAACAGTAAAAACTTAAGGATTAAGTGATGATACGTAGACAGAGGATATGAGACAAATCAATGGCATGACTACAATCCTTTCTTTAAGCAAAAAAGGCAAATTCCTTCTGTTTCCTCCAGACAATGAATAATCTACTCTTCTAATATATTTCTGATGACTTCTGGTCCTTTTATAAATGGACCTCTTGGGCCACCAGGATTTCATTACCAGTTTCTGAAAAAAATCTCAACTTTCTTTTTTCACAACTGAAACAGAACACAGCACTAGATTTTGGCCCCAAAAGTTTTCCTAGAAAAGCCATTTCTTGGATTTAAGAACTCTTCCTAACTTTATCAGCATAAAGGTAACATTTTTAGAATGCTGAAAGTTCAATTTTTAGTCTGGGACTTCCATTGAGTTTTTTTGTTCTTCAGCTCTTGATGTCGTCACATGAATTTATTTACATTCAGAGTTGAATTTGCAAAATATGACACATAATCACTGTTTGGTCCAAATTCTCTTGATTTCACTTCCAGCTCTGCTTCACTATGATTTAAATTTTTTCATATGTTTTTCTCTCTAATATTTGCATTGATTTGTACATGCTTTTTTTTTAAGAAAGTCAACATGCAGATATTTCTCCTAGCCTCTTTCCAAATTAGGGTACTTCCAGCCCTCTCTTCCATCACTACAGTTTCCGCAGAGCTTACATTAGTTAGGATATTAATCTCTGGACTGATCCTTTGTGGCAGAAAGTACCAGGAGGATCCCACTAATCACTGGGATGATTAGTGAACTTTTGAGTAAAGGATGCTCTTTGTACACTACCTTCCTTAATACAAGAAACTGTAATGCAGAGTGGCTGTAGTTTGTGCTGCCTGCATAAATTAGCCACAGCCAGGGCACAGCTAATGAATGTGGTCCTTCTGGGGGCAATTTTTCCTTTTCAGCCTCTTATGTAAAGTCCTGAATTGAAACTAGGAGGCAGTTCTCCTAGGAGCAGCACTTAACTAATGAGGATGTAGCCACCTGTACTATCAAACCGTGATGCTTTGGGGCATTTCTCTGTGTGCGTTCTAGAGAAGGAGTACTAAATGTATGTGTTTCTAGGGGACAAGTGATGCTGTGTGACATCTAGATCCATAGCAGCTTCTGCAAATTTAGGCCAGATGAACATGGAGTGAAGTGTCTGAGCCACGCAGACAGCTTGTATTGAAACTAAATGCTCTACATCTGACTTCCAGTTTGTAGACAAAGACCCTCAGCTTTGGATTGCCCGTGGTAATTCATTTTTTTTCCTTCATTCCTACACTTAGAACATAGAACACTGCTTTAAAGAAACTAGCTCTGCACTCCAGTAATTTTTCCAGCACATTTACCTGTTTGTTCTGATCAACATCAAAGAAAGAAAACACATCAAAAAAAATTCCTGGATACATAATTATTTTCTATTCACTTATCTATAAATATTCTGCTTTATTTCTAACTTTTGTGGTCATTTCAACCTGGGAAATGAATCCTTACTTTAAAAAAATATTGAAATACAATATTCTGCAAATTTTATGTTTAACATTCTGTCAAACTGTTTTGTTTTGTGTTAAAGTCTATATGCGAATTTTTAACTGAAAAGAAAATGCATTTTTATCTAAAATGTATGTCCTTGCAAAATTCCAGGTCAATCCACCTAAAATATTTTTGATAGCTGAAACTGGCATTCCTTCCATGGCCTTCAAAGCTCTCTGTCTCCATGAAGTTTTTTTACCTGTGAAGTCCTGATACCTCTTTTCACATAAAGCCATTTGCAATTGAATGCTGTTTAGAGGGAAAAATGCAGCTGTTTCTTCTTCTCTTTTTTTTTAATAGTATCACATATTGTCACATACTGTTACAGAGCTGTATAAACAGTAATGATTAATTTAACATGGTCATCTCATAAAAAGCTGCAGCTAGATTCTAGCAGTAGTGAAAAGGTTAACCTTCTCATCAATTAGATGGATAACAAGGGAAGCCGATTAGGAAAAAGAGGAGCTCAGTCACCAACCTTACAATGCTTCTTTATCTTTTACATTCATCTCTCAGGCTTGCTCCAACACTGCAACATAAAGCCAAAAGCTATGGTACAAGTATTGTATTCCTAGAGGAACAGCATATTGTTTGTATGTGCTTGGATGCTTTTTTTTGCTGTGAGTTTCTGAATCATATAAATTTACTCATATAGTTACCCCTTCTTTAACATGTTTAATTAATGTACAGAAGTATTCTTAAAGGATAAAAGTATTCCGATGTAGCTGACACAGAATAAGATGAAAGTCTTAGTTTCATCATGTTCTAAAGAAATGAGCAAATGTATAACATGTGATCAGAAAACTAGAGCAGAACACATATTTTGGTATCTCTGAGAGTTGATATAGTATTGTACCAAAACCCACAAAATATAATCAAACATTTTCATTTTTACCAATACGGCTGAGAAAGAAGACATAATACTGTGTAGGTGGGATAATCCATTTTAAAAAAAAAAAAAAGTAATGTCCTGATATTTGTCCTTGTTTTTCTCTCATCACCCTCATTTCTTCTTATATTTTAATGTATTCTCTTGAGATACATCATTAAACCCATCTAGATTGTGATGCTGCCACTTTGGATTGGAAAACTAGTTCTTCTGTTACTAACGCATTTTCCCCATCAATTTATTATATATTCTTTTTCTTCAAAAAACTAAAAGTTTGCTTTGGTAGAATAAATAAAGGAACTGTTGAGACTAACTCTCTATGTTGTTCAGCTATAACCTGCACTTGTTTTCCCCTTTTCAAAAGGTGTTGTATAAAATTGTTGTACTTGTGAGCTGATCCTCTCATCAGCACTGTTTACTGTGTCATTTACATTTTACTGACTGGTAGTTATCTCGGTGGGAAACTAACAAGCCATAAGGTGAATGCTTTTTGGAGGCAGGCTCCACAGTTGTTGGCATCCAGCATAGTTTCATAGTTTCTTAGGAAAAAAAATGAAACAAAGACAATAAGAAAAATAGAAAAAGAAGAGAATATTTAGGAAAAAAAAATTGAGGTCAGCTTTTATTTTATATTCTATCTTCAGAGTAGATAGTCTTGCACTTTTTTACTTCTTGTTTCTTTGTCTTATCCAATACTTTACAGAAAGATATTTCTACAAACAAAATGAAACAAAACCCACCTTAAGACTTCTTCATTAACTTTATCCTTCTCTTCCCCTCCATTCTTCTATTTTATATTCATGGTATAATTAATATTCAGATTTTTTCTTTAGAAGATGAAAGGACCATTATTTTATATGTATAGGATCTTCTGCCTGACTGAGGTCTCAGGGCAATGCTATAATATTAATTAATATTAAAAATAATTCTGATAGATACACTGAGGCTTAGTCAGCAGGAATTGTATTTACCCAACATGCCAGGTCACTAATGAGCAGGATTTTAATAATAAAACAATCTCTTCTATATAACAAGGTGGAGCATAAATGTGTACTCATACTGAAATTCTAAACTATGAAATTGCCTATGAGAATTAAGGAAAGAAAAATTCTACTTGTTAGAACTGTAGTGATTTTTCAGGTCCTCTGAAGCAGTTAACATTCTGGCTTCCTATCATATCAGGGCAACATTGGCATGGATTGATTTCAATTTAACTATGTTTGCCAAGTATATGTTGAATCTAGATCTTGCACATGGTGTTCCCAGTGTGCATTTGACATAACCCATGAAGACCTGGGATAGAAACCAATGTTATCTGTGTGCAAAGATCAGTACCAAGTTATTTTTTTAGAAGATATCTCAATCAGCAAGGGACTCCGCTAACATTATTTTTTTTTCCCCCACAATGTGCCCTCATTGCTAGTGTGTTTGAATAATCAGACATTCAAGTGATCCTTTCATCTCTTACAGGGGGTTTGCAGGGACCCGCTGAACGAGGATGACAGGATTTGGAACCTGAGAGTTGGTGCTCTTTGTTTGTTGTGGCCTATCATCAGTCAAATCCAGTGTGTAGGTTAATAAGGCTTAAACTTTAAAGGAACGGTGAGCACCTGATTGACAAGCCTGTGAATAAAAGTGCAGTGGGAAGTTTTGTGTTTGTGAAGTTAGCATTCACAGAGACACAACTGGAGTTTGAAATGAATTGCAATCACTTATGTTAATGCACGAAATCTCATTAGATGATTTCACATCACTTTCTGGGTAATATTTTATGATTTAATCTAAAATTCCAAAGTAATTCTGGTTTGGATGGTGGTTTGCCTTATTTGACATTTGTGGGGTTTTTTATTTATTTTGAGATATAAATATTTAACAGAAATCCAACAGCCACCAAGAGTCATAAATAACATCATCAGAAGTCCTACTATCAGTATAAAAATGAATTATTGTTCTACACCTACTTAGAATTTAAAGACAGTGTACAACATGAAAAATATTCTTTAATATGTTCCTTACTTTTTATTTTTTACAAGTAAAAGGCAATGAATGAATACTTTGCTCTAGAAATTATTCTTTTAGGAATTTCAAAGGAGCCTATGGAAGCGTGGTGTCCAAATCATGGTAATTTCCGATAGGATCCATATGTTTTTTATTTCCACTGCTGCTTTGAAAATCACAGTCATAGTTGTCTATTCCTTTGCGTATAATTCGAGAGCTAGATGAACATTTTTGAGCAGACTTACAAGAAGAAATGCAGTTCGATGTAAATCAAAGTATTTTATGAATCGATCAATTCCAGCAATGCTGACAATTCCTTTTCTTTAATGAGAAAGTCTTTAATAAAATATTTTAACTGTATTGTTATATTTTAACCACATAATGTTGTCCATTTTGTAAGTTAATAATTTTTTCTTTTGATTTCATAATGTTAATAGCATATTGATATAAAATAGTATGTTTTAAATAAATATTAAATGTTCAGTAACTAATATGTAACATTATAGTAATTCAATATCATTGAAGTAACATTTGATTTTTTTTCAGAATTTTTCTCAGCAGAAGAATCAATTTTTTGTTTGTTTGTTTGTTTTGTACCAAAAATATGAAAAGACATGAAGTAGTATGATTCTGGTAACATTTCTTCTTGAAAGGTTATTCTTTGGTCAAACTAATATCTACATACTTTTGTAATACAAAATACATGGTTCCACACTTTAGAGAATACTAAGTGGCTTTGTAAATAAAGTAAAGGTGACTAGCTAGGGAGTTCCTTCCAAAATGGTTATCAGAAATTGAATTTCGGTAAGAATGTGCCATTTTGACAACATTTTCAACTGGATATCTTTCTCAGACTCGTGTTGGGATTCAGTACCAAATCAAGAAGGAAAAATTCCACTGAGTACATATGGAATATCAACTTCTAATGCCAAAAAAAAAGATGGAACAGGTCTGATCTCAAAGTATTTCCTTGTCTTTACTCATTATATAGCATGTATATAACTTCAGAACAAATGGGGAGGTACTTCTGAATGTTTACCAGGAATGAAGTTTTCTCTATACCTACTGGGCACCACCAAGCTCAATGAAAACAGACAAAATGAGGTAGGAAACTAGAGCATTGCAGCTGTTGTGGTTAACATATTGTCCTCTAGGCTAGGGAAGCAGGGCTGAAGGAGAATGGGATGCTTTCTTCTCTTGTGTGGCTGGAAAGTCCATTAAACTGTTTTCTTGTGTCACAGAGACATAATCTGAGCACTGATGTACTGAATTTTAGGCTTCTGCAACAGGGCATTTCAGAAATGCTTTGAGTCAGGCTCACACTATCTGTGCTATAAATCACATGTACATCTATTTCTATCCAGGATAACTGTAACAGAAATATAGTAATATTAATCTTGAATTTCAGACATTCCCCCTCCTCCACCATGTCTTATACTCAGCAGAAGGCATGAAGGTTGTCCAATCCAGAATATCCCAGAGCTGTGCTAAAACACAGTGCTAAGGATTTGAACTTTAGAAAAAGATAGAGACAAGATTTCTGTTTCCTGGAAAAGTAATCTAACCTGCTTGCTGTGATACGAAGGGTTAAGGAAACACTCATTAGATATATGATGGCACTGTACTCCGCTAACACAAAGTCCTCTGTCCTTCTGATTGTGATCAGTCATTTGAACTAGAGACGGGTTCTGCTGTGGAGTCAGGCGATCAGTTTTCCCACGGGGACCCCCTCACACGGGGCTTGTTAGGAGAGGAAGCCTGTTGTTTCAATAAGGTAAAGACCATCTGTTGCAATGAACCGCTTAACAGTTTGTATATGGCATACAAAGTTAAATTAATTAAACTCCTTGTATTTGTCCAAAGCTACGAAGATATTTTCATGCTCCTCTTTCAAATCACAAGAGTGTTACACACAAAATGGGCTGTTGCCCTCTCCTTTAGCTTTTTAAAAGAATGAGAGATGCTTGATTGCACACCTCTGAGCAGAAGCAGATTCACATTTTCTTTCTGAGTGAACATAGGCACATAATTTTCAACCTGATCCAGGAACTTCATCACTGGACAGTGAGTGACAGGAGCACAGACGTGGCCCTGCTTCTAGATGTAATATTAGCTACCACCAGTTCCACGTTGCATGTAGGATATTTGAGTAATTTTTCATGGGTACCTTATTCTCACCACTGCATATAATATTTTGCCTTAGCATAGTCTAAGCATCTGAACCACCCTGCTAGCAAGTGTGTGGTGCTTGCTATTGAAGATGGCACAGAAATATTCAACAACCTCATATCAGCCAAAATCTGCTTCTGCTCACCTGCTACATGAGCATTTGAACTGCACATGAGTCACCTGCAAAACCTGTGATTCATCAACAGCAGTTTCTCCTCCTCTTGCCACTCCCTTTGCTCACCCAAACTCTGTTTGCAGCAAAGAACCCAAGATCATTTCCTATAGTAAGAAATGGTGCAGTTTTTTCCTGCTTTTTCTTATTAGGGAAACGAGATTGCATTATTTCTTCATTTAACATCTTTAAGTGAAGACTCTTAGCGCTGTGGGATTCTTAAAATTGATGATGCTGAGTTTGTTTGAAAGCCCAGGATTAGTCTGGGGCATTCTTTTCACCCCAAATTGGCACGGGCTGGGTTATCTGCCCATACCCTGGCACTTGTGCTTGAGAGTCAGCGCCTTTGATTCCCGGAGCTTTGGCTTGGATACAAGCATCCCCGTTACCTCTTGCACTGAGGATCTGGCACAACCCCTGTTGGGACTTCCTTAAGGACATACAATGTTCCAAGCCTCCCCCACTGCGTAGACAATTCCTTAGCGGGGCAGGCTTTCCAAACACATTGTTTCAAAGAAATGAATCACTCATTCGTGAAAAATGAAAAAAAAAGAGCACAAATACCATCAAAGCAAATTCAGGGGTCTGCCGCCCACATCACTGACATCATGCTGCCAGCTAGAGAGCACTGAATAGGGCTCCTTACGGAGCCCATCAATGCCACTCTTTAAATGGCAATTGCCTGAAGGGCTGCTGGTTTGTGATATGAGGTACTTCTTCCTTAGCAGAGAAAGGCAGCAGAGCTGGGATTTCTGCACAAGCCCCCTCAAATGGCAACAAAACACACAGCCGCTTGGCTTGCCAGGGTATCTCTTTTTCAAAGGACTCTGCTCTGTTTGTGGAAGGCAATTAATTTATACTGGAATTAAATATTTAAATAAAAAAAATAAGGAAAATAGCTGTCTGATCGCCAGAAAGAACTTCCTTTATTACACTGGAGATTAGTTGGATGAGAGAAGCAATGAGGGCTTCTTATCATTTATGGACCAATTAAAACAGACCCAAGTGAGGTCTGCCCGAGCTAATCCCAGTGCTGGTGTGCTGGAGCGTGCGATACATGGACACTCAGAGCTGCCTGGACCCTGGCCAGATCCCATCTGATGCACTGTTCCCACGTCAGACAGTGCTGTGCCCAAGCTAATCATCCCTGCTGAGAAACAGGTCGCTGTGGCACAGTGCTGTCTTACATCTACAGTTTGGACTTAGCAGCGTGAGTTTCCACTACCTGTGGGATTTCTACACCAAGCCCATTTCTTGGTGTAGACAAATTTTAAGTAATTCTATACATGGGATGTGTTCCTGGAATACTCCGCCTGCATTTGTTTGTAGGGATCTTCTCCACACACCAGTTCCGTGATACTCCAGTGAATGTGACCTGGTAACAATAAATCCAAGACATATGGGATATAACAAAAGGACAAAAAGTTAAGCAACAATGGTTAAGAACCGTAGTCTTTACATCACATGCAGCGTCACCTTAGCTTCAGTTCTGTTTGCCTCCAACTCCCTCTGCACATCTGCTCTACACTTTTGAAGCAGGTGACACCTATGCAGCACAAGGGGGTACTGACCTGCCAAGGGATTTGGGGCACTTCAGCAATGTCAACAATTAAAAATTAGAAATTAAGACTATCAAGAATGATCACTCACTGACCCAGAGAGGATGGCTAAAATGAGCAGTGAAGGCTTTCCCTTCTGCAATGTGTGCCAGACAGTCCAAATTTATAACCACCATAGGAAAATGGCCACATATCATAACCATATGGCACTGAGAGGACACATTATTGTACAGTAGCACTGAGCTAATTTAAGGTCTGTCACCACTTCCATTATGGGCCTGCGTTTCCAGCAATAAGAAACTCTCACACAACCACTTATCCTGAGCTGAATATGATCTCTACCAGTACAAGACTTAGATCTACAATTGCTTTAAACAATATTTTATTTAAATAGCTTGCCTGTTTTGTCATTACATAAGTTAAAGAAAGGTTTCTTTTTTTGCCCTCATGGTTTAAAATTCATTTTATTTAATACAATAAAACACCATAGTTTTGGAAACAGTTAAGGCATATTCCATCTGCTATGAGCCACTTCTCTGATTGAAAGCAGTCATTAAGCATCTGATGAACTTAAAAGCTACTGTATAACTATACTGTATGACTATATATACATATAGTTATATTTACAGTTAAAAAAAAATTATTTTGCATTGCATACAAAAAAAAAATCCATTTTTTTTTCTGTGGGAACTCAAAGTTTTCCTGAAGTTTCTCTTTGTAAGTCTGGTTGTTATCCTGTCATTTGAAAGAAAACACTGTTCATACTTCACCAGGATCAGGTCTGTATCCATCTTTGCTCATGTCTTAAGTCCTCTCCCCATTTGGCAGAACTTGTGTGTTTGCATCAAACTGGAAACATCTTTCTGGCACTGTAAATACAGGGAATAAATTGGCAGTGGATCCACAAAGGTCCTGCAACCTGTCACAGGAAATACAAAAAGTGCAAAGTCGCTCTTGAGAATGTGAACTGGTCAGTGCCATCTCTAAAAAAGAACAAGAGGGCATCTGATCACCCCCCTACTATTCTCCCAGCCACCAGCTGCCTTCAGCCCAGAGATTTACTGAGCCAGAGGTGGTTTCTGTGCATTCTCAATGGATTTTGTTTCTGTGAACTTTGTGTCTCCACTTAAAGCCACGCAGTCTCATTTCCTTATGATGGAACACATGTTTTTGTTTGTAGTTAGCAAAAATGGGTGCTGGCTTGTGAGTTCAGCACGCCTCTGCAGTGCAAACAACACAGATGATGGCATTACTTGGCAATATTTTTCCATGAGATGATTTGTTCTGATGGTCAGGGCCATTTTCCACTGAATCAAAACCTTATCCCCTTGGGGCAGCTGCCTGACTAATAGTGACATTTTTTTCCACCAAAGAAAAGAAGAGAAAAAGCAGCTTCAGACTGGAGTATCTTTCTCATCAGAGAACACAGGGGAATTGTCTGTATGACCTCACACCAACTCAGAAATGCCCCTGGGCTACATCCACATGAGCCGGTGAAGTAGATCAATGGGAGTGAATCTGTAAGAGAGCAATATTATTGCTGAGGCCCCGTGTCCAGATCTTACAGCACTCAGGAGAGGGAGGGAGGGCTACTTCAGTCTCACTGGGGCCTGATCCTCTGTCATTTCTTCTGATCCTGCCTGCCCCTTGGGGTCAGGCTGCACTGGCTGAGCTGCTGGAGCATCTCTCTCCATTTATTGCCATCCAGGAGAAATCCAGAACCTGCTTTTGAAAAGAAACAGAAAATGGAGAATTTAGGGGCTTGTACAAAACCTCACTCCTGATCCTAAATAAAGCATTAACACAGATGCAGCCATGCGGACCAGGACAGCAGCAAGGCTGAGGCAATGGCTGGTCAGAAAGCATAACTAGGCAGAAAAAGCACCCAAACTGCTTTACTGGAGCTACATCACTGGGTCCCGGCCCTGTCCTGCTTCCCACTGTGCAGATATACATGAGGTGACAGCAGCTCTGCTCCCTTTCTCTTCTGCTGCTAATGACAGTGATCACACTGCCTCAGCTGTCAAGAACTGTCAGAATGTCATCAGAGGCAACAGTGCCCACCTGGGGTGGAATATCTGGTCTCTTCTTGTTCATAAAAGGAAGAAGCTGAAAGATTCCAGGCAAAACTGGAGAGAAGGGCTACAAGAAGAAAGATTTCTCCAAATAAACATGGCAAGATGGTTGATAGGATTTTTTGGATTGTGTTTTTCAAAGTCCTGATGAAACTGAGGAGTTAAGGAAGCGAGAGAATTAAATATAATCAGCAGTGAAGAAATACAGAAAGATAGCGAAAGTTTCCACTGAAGACTTGATCTTATATCATCGGACCATGATATTTCACTATACGTGGAACCAAATTCTACCTTTGCTGAACGCCTCCCTGCAGTGCAGTTGAGATGGTTTAATATCTTCTGTTTCTCTTTTAAAAAAAAGTGAATCAAGCAGCATAAGTTATCAAAGATGAAAACCTGACCCCCCTGCAACTACATTACAATGTAGCACCACCTTCTGGCTATTGAGAAATTCTTAGTGGCTACTTTACCTTTTTCCTTTTTAATGGGCATCTGTTTCTTAATTCCTTTGTTGCAATTTAAAATGAAAATATGGTGATTAGTTTTCACGGCTGCAGCTATTATAGCTGTAGATGTTCTTAATAACAGCTGTTATTTTTCAAATAGAATAGAGATTTCTAACATTGAGCAGTTGGAATGGTGCATCTCTGCGTTTATTGAAGGAGCAACGTTTATGTTCATTTCTTACGATCCATAATCACATGCTGGTCCTGGGAAATGTGCCACGAGGGCCCACATATGTAAGTAGTGGCAGCTGAAAGCGCATAATTCATGAAGGAAACATCAGGATCAGGGGAAATTGCATAAATAGCTGATTGACTGGACACATCTTATATATTTTCCAGGATTTATCTCCTTTTAAAGATGTGGTTTGCTTTTTAAAAAAAGGAACGTGTAGACTGCCAAGTTATAGGGTTCTCTAGGTCGCTTACTTGTTCCTCTGAAAGCAAAGGCATTCTGGTGTTTTCATTCTGATTTAATTAGAATGGCTTTTTTACAGTATGTGGTCTTTGTTCTTCCCAGACTCTACTCCTCCACCGTTTTATTCAGCCCTATTGTAGGTCCACTTTGTAACAGAAAGGGCAGTGGAAACAACTTCATCTCAGAAGGAAATCCTATAAATACTGTAATTGCTGTGGAGTTTAATCTGGTTTCTTAACCTTTGATTCAGTTTGGATAGATCTCTGGACACAAAAGGATCAAATCAGCTATTTCAGCTAGGGCTTTATTTGGCACGAATCAGGACGAGGCTTAATGACAAAAGAAATGTTAAAAGTGGAGAGACGTTAGATGCTGCCCATATTTCAGCTGGAAGAAAGAACAACGTCATACAGGCAACTTTAGTCATATCCAGAGTCTAAGAACATTTCATAGAAATATCTCAAATAATGATGTTCTCAGGGTATTTCTGCTGGAAATAATGTGAGAAAGGATATTCTCACATTACTTTCAGTCAAAATGCCATAAAAATGCACAGTTGATCGCAAGCATTCTCATAGTATGTTAACAGGAAAAACCTCAAGAAAACATTTTCTCATGACATTTCCTTTGGAAAAGGGTGGAGCTGGAGAGCACTGCCCTCCTCCACTCCAGCATGGGAATGGCTCAGGGGTGAGCTCTCCAGTGAGAGCTGCAGGGAGGATCGCGGAGCACACAGAGAGGCAGGAAATCTGATGGGGTTCTCTCCCTGATGGCAGCAGTTTCAAGGGAGGAAAGGCTCCTCCATCCAAAAGGAAGCACCAGAAGGATGGTTGCAGATAATTCATAGCTCTGAGTAAACCAAAATTATTTATAATCCTCATTAAATCATGTATACGAGATGAAAAGAAAGAAGGAGAAGGAAAGACATTTCCTTCCTAACTGACCTTCTCTGCTATGCAGTTGACTGACTAAATCCTCAGTTCCCCCTTCCAGGAATCCCACAGTTCTCTGAGGTTTTACAGTTAGTGATCTTCATTTCCAAGGCCTCTGAGATTTTTTGGTAAGTGGCATAGGCAGAATTAATTCTAGCTTTTTTTTCTCCCATCTAGTAGCTGTATTTCAGCTGCCAGATAGAAACAAGAAGCCCCAGAATTTGCAGGACAGCTTGATCTTTTTGAACTCTTCAGTCCATCTTATGAGATTCACTTGTTAGACACAGAGGAACAGAAAAGCTGCAAAAAGACTATTTACCCTGAAGGGAAGTGGAGAGGAGAACTCTGTACAGATACATTTGAGAAGAAGATTATCAACTGAAAATCAGGATCCTCCTTCTCTTCATATCCACAAATATGTCTCCTGCTGAGGGGGATTGCTTGTTTTTCTCTTTCTCTCAAACTTCTCTAGGTGTTATACCTGGTGGATTGAATAAATGTTGGCTTTCTTTCTGAACCATTTTCACAAAATCACCCATTTTTCCAGGAGTAATTGTAACTGTGGAACAGCTGAAACAGTTTCTACATAGCTTCTAATGCCACAAGGTACTTTCTGCTATCTAGCCATCAATCAAAATGTTTTTGGTGAGTGTCTGGTCTGGTCGCTGAGGTGGTGTGGGGCAGCAGGGCATCATGTGCTTACTTTGCTAGACAGGGAGTTCTTACATGTTTTAAATCAATAGGAATATACCTTTCCACCTCAGGATTCTCTTAATAAAACAGGAATGTAGATACACCTCCTGAGTGTGTTAACTCTGACAATAGCCACTGATGCATTACTCAGATGAAAGTAAGGATCTCCCACAGGTGACAGACATAGATGATCTGCCCAAATAAAATCTTACCTTAACATCTAATATTGAAGATCAGCTGAGATAAAAGCAGGAAGAACAGAAACTTTATGAAATAGATGGACCACTTTTCTTTATGATAAGACTTTTGAGATCTTGAAATGGAAAATGAAAGCGTTATCCATGCTATATATATTGTGATGTATACACATATATCAACTGATACTTATAGTGAAGTAATATAGTGTATTACATAGGTGATCTTCCCCTTCTACTCTGCCCTGGTGAGGCCACATCTGAAGTATTGCGTCCAGTTCTGGGTTCCTCAGTTCAGAAAAGACAGGGATCTTCTAGAAAGAGTCCAGCAGAGGGCCACAAAGATGATTAGGGGCCTAGAGCATCTCCTGCAAGGAAACACTGAGAAACCTGGTGCTGTTCAGTATGGAGAAGAGGAGGCAGCAAGGGGATCTCATCACTGTTCATAAATATCTGAAGTGCGTGAGTCAAGTCAGTGGGGGCGGACTCTTTTCAGTGGTGCACAGCAATAGAACAAGGGGCAATGGACAGAAACTGGAACACAGGAAGTTCCGTTCTAACACATGGAAGAAATTCTTTACTGTGAGGGTGACAGAGCTCTGGAACAGGCTGCACAGAAAGGCTGTGGAATCTGCTTCTCCAGAGATCTTCAAGACCTGTCTGGATGCCTACTTGTGTGACTTACTGTAGGAAACCTTCTATAGCAGGAGGTTGGACTTGATGATCTCCAAAGGTCCCTTCCAAACCCTGCAATTCTGTGATTCTGTGATTTATTATGATATTATTGTGATATTATTATTATATATATTATGATTATTATGAATAAACCAAACTATTACTAATATAATAGTAATTTAAAATGTTGGTTCACGATACATATGTATTGTATCAATTTTCAAGTTTACATTGTCTTACAAGTGATTTGTTCTGTCTGACAAGAAAAGAACATTGAAGATAAAATCTAGTAGATATATTTAGTATGAAACCTAGCATCTTTCCTCACCTGAAATATATGGTATTTAGTATTATTATCAACACGGAAATTCTCTAAGGAGAATTCTCTAAATCCTAAAGGATTTACCCATAGCTCTTATACTAGTAAACATATCACTATCATTTCTCTTAATTTCTCTTAATATTTCCGATGTTCAACTGATAAAATGTATTGGCAGTCCAAGTTCTTTTAGAAATAATAATATTTAACTTATCCACTGCATAAACAAAATTCAACTGAGAGTAGAAACTCATCATATTGATACTATGTATAGAATAAGGCAGTCCATGATGACTCAGATTTACAGTCTACACTGTACATAGTGAGTGCCAAATGAAACTGCACTGTCCTAGTTTTACAGTTGGGGAAAAAGTAGACAAAAAGACAGAGTTTGTGTTTTTTATTAAAGACAGTGCAGATTCAGTGATCTGGACTTCATCCTGCAGAATAGTGGACCAAGAGCAGTTTTCATTCCCAGTAAGAATGTGGAACTTAATTTAAAAAAAAAAAAAAAAAAAGCATATGGATGTATACATATAGTATTCAACGAAATGAAAGGTTCTTTATTTGAAACTATTTGAAGTCTCAGCAAAATTGTCTAAACAAACAAAGTAAAACCTTGTTTCTGTTGTCTCTCTGATTCAGGTGTTACTTTCTTGTTCACAGGAAGAGCAAACTAAGAGTAATCTTCCTCTCTTCATTGCAAAAAAAGTAGGAGTAAAACATTTCTTAATGTCTTGAAATTCTTTATAAGTCTGAACGTCCATACAATTCCATGCAATTTTCTCCTGTGTGAAGGATTTTTTTTTTAAGTTGCTTCTGACAGTTTTCCATCATCGGTGCAGTAGCAGTCAGTGTATCAGTTACACACTGATTGAGGCCCAATAATTAAAGCTCATTTTGTACTGAAGGCAGTAGTGGTAGACAGTAGAAGCAGATATGTACACAGACATGGGTATGTATCTCCTCTGGACAGTTTCAATACAAAGTTCTCTTCCTTTTTAGTAAGAGAAAAAACCCTAGGAGTTTTCTGGAAATCCATTTGACTGTAGAGAGCCTTTGGTATAGTGCTATCTATGTGGACCTTTAGGACAGAGTCTTAAAGCAGTCTGGAAAGTGACTGAGAAACTCCCACATTATTTTAAAAAGCTGACACCACTGTCATGCAATACACTACCATAAGGTAGTGAAAAAAAGTTTCTGTTAAAAGAAAATTTCCAGAAATGAAATTACTGAAAGGTGAATCCATTAATCTTCCACTGTCAGTGCAAGCTGGAGGACGAAAGGATAGAGCACAGCACTGCTGGAAGGGACTTGGGGGTACTGGTGGCTGGACATGAGCCAGCAATATGTTCTTACAGCCCAGAAAGCCAACCGTATCCTGGGCTGCATCAAAAGAAGCATGGCCAGCAGAGTGAGGGAGGTGATCCTGCCCCTCTACTCTGTGCTGGTGAGATCTCACCTGGAGTACTGTGTCCAGATGTGGAGTCTTCAGTACAGGAGAGACATAGAACTGCTGGAGAGCATTCAGAGGAGGGCCACAAAAATGCTCCAAAGGATGGGACACCTCCCTACAAGGACAGGCTGAGAGAGCTGGGGCTGTTCAGCCTGGAGAAGAGAAGGCTCCAAGGTGACTTGATAGAAGCTTTTCAGTATCTAAAGGAGGTCTACTAGAAGGAAGGGGACAGACTCTTTCACAGGACTGTTGTGATAGGACAAGGGGAAATGGTTTCAAACTAAAAAAGGGAATATTTAGTTTGAATATAAGAAAAACGTTTTTTATGATAAGGGTAGTGAAGCAGTGGAACAGGTTGCCCAGAGGGGTGGTGAATGCTCCATCCCTGGAGACATTCAAAGTCAGGCTGGACAGGGCTCTGAGGTCCCTGACGTAGCTGTAGGCATCCCTCTTCATTGCAGGAGAGTTGGACTAGATACCCTTTAAGAGTCCCTTCCAACTCAAAAGATTCTATGATTCTATGACAATACTTCACCAAATGCTTCAGTAAATTCTGGCCCAAATTTAAAGCCCGAGCTTCATAGGGCCAATCCTGTCGGGAAATCTGCAGAAACTCCCATCTAGCTTTCTGGTGTAAGAGTAGTTCATGGAAGAGTTCAGTCCAGCACTGGAATATGACTTTAGATACTGCTCCACTGAATGCCCGATAATTTTAAATAATTAAATGGCTGAGATAAAAAAAGAGTATTAGTAAGTGCAGTATAATCATATTAACAAGGAATAGAAAAACATGAGGAAGCTGTTTGGAATTTCAAGCAAAGTTCTTGAATGCTATTTCTGCAGTATCTGATGAGCTCTGATTAATAGTATAAAATTATCAAATGGAAAAAATCCAGCTGGAAACGATGACTATGAACTTGGTGATGAATCTCTCAAGAATGTGTTCATTCCGTCTTCCCAGGCATAGCAAAGCTATGAACTGTGCAGTCAGTGATCTATCTATCAGGGAATTCTTTCTCTTAATTAATTACCTAGCTCACCTTGCCACACTTTTAATATTTCTATTGCTACACTTTATGCCTTTCTTTTGTGGTCACTGAAAAACTGTTTTATACAGCATCCTGTATTCCTTTCCTGTTGGGCTTGTTTCTGTAGCGAGGATAATTCTTCATGCAATTTTTGACAAGTCTAAATTTTCACTCACCGATTACTGCACTGACTTAAGAGAGACGGTTCATGGGAAATGTTTCTCAGCAGTGTGCGGGAAGGGTCTGTATCCTGGCACAGCAGATAGCTTGTCAGGATGTGGCTGCTCTGACATGATTAATACAAGCTCATGTTGCTGGGCAACCTTAATGAAGCTAAAGATAATCAACCCATCACTCGCACAGATCTCTGGACTTGTACTTACCCATGTGTTTTCTGTCATCCAAATCCTACGCTGTATGAAGGTACCTGAATTAGCCCAGGAATGTGACATAAAGGAGCCAACAGAGAAAGCTGGAGAAACTGATTAAAGGATTTAAGATTTCAAAGGCCGTGATCCATTGGGATTGGTTGTTGAAGAGGGTGAGGGTGTCCAGAGATGGCAAAAGAAGGATCCCTGACCCTCCTGACCCTTTAGTGAAAAGAAGGGATGAGAAGGCAAATGTTGTGTTCATTTGTTTATTTTTCTTTGTGTGATTTAGACAAGGGGAAGGGAACAGAGCTCTCTGGGTGGTCCTGGAGCTATTTTGCCCATGAAAGTGGGAGAAGGTTCCCTTTTTAAACATAGTTGTGAATGTGGAAAAAGAAATGGATTAGAGAATAAATTTTCCTTTCTGCAAAATAGATGTTTTCCTTTACCTTTCTTCCTTGATGATCCACGGTTCTGCTATAACTTCACATAATTCAGGATTGAACTTGGCAGGAAAAGCTACCCCTTCCCTATTTGTCCAGATCAGAGTAACCCAGCACTGAAAGACAATGAAGAGCTGTGACAGCTGGCCTTTCACCATTTTGCCCAGGTATGCTTGTGGTACAGTGACCCAAAATCCTCTCAATTCTGTCTCATTTCAGGGTTCTCAGGGAAACAAGGAGCTTCTTACAGTGGAATTGGGTCAGCATCTTCCCGTGGTACAAGCATGACCACCCTAGTGGGCACGCTACTCACTCATTCACAGAAGGGCTAGAGTGATGTCAGCCTCTCATAGATGAAACCAATATCTGCATATGTTGATGGAAATAGTGAGGACAAAATAGGGCATGCTCATCCCTGTGCTCAATCCGTGAGTGCCCTGTAATACATAGATACTGCAGAGCCTGGCTCAGACCTGGCAGATTTTCAAGGGGAAAGATATTCCCCATTAAATCTGTGGGAAAATAGCCATGTGAAGTAATATTTTGATTCCCAGGGGTTTTCACTGTAAATATTCAAGCTCTTGGAGGGGGAGATTGTGGTCCAAATGTGAATGTGTGATAGATATAACAACATGTTTCCTAAGCAAACTGAGCACTGCCAATCCAAGAAGACAGCCAAGAAGCCCCATGTATCCCACTTGTTCTTGGACCTGGGCTTCTTGTGCTAAATACTGGGAAAAGAAAACATCATGGGTAATTTCAGTTCTGAAAAGTTTTAGTGTGGGAAACCATGATATGTTGTGAATCCTTTTTTGTATATGTGCACGTCATATATCCTTGCACTCAATGTTCATATTGTGACACAGGATGTTTTAAACTGAAACTTACTTGTTGAAATGTGAACCTTGAAATTAGATGTCTCAGATCTTTTTCTGGGGTCCCCTTCAAAAAGAATTTAGAATTACATCGATTTCAGAACATACACCAAGTGTAATTTTGGCAGTAGTCTGAGGTACATTATCATAAAATCACAGAATCATTAAGGTTGGGAAAGACCTCTAAGATTATCCAGTCCAACTGCCAACCCATCCCCACCATGCTCAACCATGTCCCTCAGCGCCACATCTCCACATTTCTTGAACACCTCCAAGGACAGTGACTCCACCACCTCTCTGGGCAGCCTGTGCCAATGCCTCACCACTCTTTTTGAGAATAATTTTTTCCAAACAAGAAATTAGTTAGGATACAGTCATCACATCTCATCGCATATAAATCCACCATTTTAGAAAATATCACAAATACCACAATTTTGTTGTTCCACCTATGTTAAAAGGGTTGCAGAATGGCAAGTAAATAATTTCTTTAACAGCCATTGCACTTCAGTATATAAATACATGATGTCTATAAATCATGATATGCTATATAATCTTGAGCATATTGATCATTATGACACTCCATGAAGTAACTGCTGTTGTTTTCTTGGTAGCTGAGTCAATGTTGAGTTGTTCATTTTTTTCCTTGTAGCTGGATAAAATCTTTTCCCGGGAATACAAATGACTACATGTGAAGACAAAGAAATGCAAAAATTTGAGAGTGAGTCTGTTTAACATGAAAGAAACAAAATTTTGAAACTCATCTGTTGATCATAAAGGATTTTATCAGTGGAATGTTTGTTTGTTTCTTTCTTTCTTTAAATAGGAACAAGCAAGACATTTCATTGGAAAACAAGGGTAAATATGTCTCTCTTGGTAACAGAAACTAAGCATTTTGTTCAAGGTTAGGAAGAAAAACAACAGCAGAGCTGAGAGCAGAATGCAGGTAGCACAGTCCCCAGTCATCTCAACAAGCAGTAGAGAGGGCAGCAGATTTTACAGTGTTGCATAAAAACTGAGAACACATCTGTGATCTCTGTTTAATTGCAACTGAGATGAATCATTGACAATTGGTCCTCACTTTTCCTAATTCTAGAAGTAAAAATAAATGCTTATTTCAGACCACTCTTTAAAAGTAGCCTTGAATATCCTAACCATTGCTAATTATAAAATGACTCTTCCACTTATTGACAGTTTGTATAGTTCAGAGAAGAATTACTAATATTACAGATCTTTTAACTAGAAACAAGCATACTCAAAGAAGACAGCTGTTTTCAAAGTGTCAGCTGGGAAAAATGCCCCAACCACCCTTATTTGATGAACAAACATACTTTCTTGATTGTCTGCACTCATGCCCATCTGTCAGGATGGCATCATGCCCAAGCAGAAGCTGGCCAAAACTTTTGCCTTGGGCATTGACATTGAGCAACAATAGATTTAGACAAGGGCTATGTGTAACACTGCATATAAAATGCCTTAACCTTCTCTTTTGTGCCAAGCATGGCACAGAAGCTTGCAAATAAATGTCTCCTTATAGATCACTTGGCACTTCTGAGTTTCCAAAAGGAAATAGTACCTGAAAAACAAACAAAAAAACTGGAAACAAACATATTCTGAGGTCACCACTGTAAGTTGATATCAGGCTCAAACTGATTACCTTGTTAGAGAAGAATATTGTGGCTGCTGTGACAAGATGGTTATAGCCATTACTTGCGAAGACAAATTTGGACTACATAGCAGAGAAATCTACTTTAGAAGAACTGAGCCAGCTGCTGCCTCAGGCTAATGGTCTTAATTTCCTGGAAAATGTGCAGTCTAAAAAAGGACCAAAGCTAGTTACTCAGCAGCTGCAGAGATGTGAAAATATGGTCAGATAGTAATATTTGTAATTTAAAAAATTGCTACATTTGTATAAGAAATCATCAGAAGAGAGCTTGTCCCACTGTGTTGGTTATCTTTGTAGGTAGTTCTGTTGAGGATGAGTTAAAAGCTGCTAACACTGTGAGAAGAGCCTTTTTCTCTTTCAACAAACCCATGAGGTAGGGCTATTAATTTTTTAAAAGTAGTTTGTTTGTTAGTTTTTGAAATCTAGAACTAACTACTTTTGAAATAGAGAAGGTGGCTTACAGTGGTGGCCTCCCCCTTGCCACCATCTCCACACCTGGCCTTCTCTGCTTTGTTCTGCTCAGCAGTGCCTGAACCTCTTCTCAGACTGCTGGCTCTCTGCAGGCTGTCACTAGCTTTATTCCTACCCCCTCTTACTTCCTATAAGTTTGTTCTAGATGGTGGTAACAAGGCCTAGCTTTGCAACCTGTGCATACTTCATTACTTTTAAAGGAGACATCATCTAAAGATTGGAAGGGAAGATGAGTCTCTGCCATTCTCCAGGAGAAAGAGAAGAATAAATGCTGGAAATTGTCTAAAAAGACTACCATGATTCATCTCAGCTATATTTCTTATGGATTCTGATTCTTATACTTCTTGGATCCTGATTTTTTATGATGACAGGCACAACACAATGTTTTAAGTACTATTTTGAGAAGTTAAGTATTCTATATTGGTTAATACACATTTTTACACCATAGAACAGTTTGTACTGCATCTGCGTACCTCCTGTACACACTGCATCAAAAATGTAATAATATTGGTCTGGATACCCCATCCCTGGGAGTATTCAAGGCAAAGTTGATGGGATTTGAGCAATCTGATCTAGTGGAAGATGTCCTTGCCGGAACTAGATGATCTTTAAGGTCCTTTCCAACTCAAATCATTCTATGATTCTGTGGTATTTGTTGCATGCAATTATTTCATCCTGTCCCAAGCAGAAATACCATATGCATAATCACTAATTTTCTCCGATATCATTTTTATTTAGTTTTACATATAAATGTCCATGTAGCTACAAGTAAGTGTTGTTAATGTGGGATGTATAGAGAAGACCAGTTCAAAACAGTGAGCTTGCATGCAAAGGCAGCTGTGAAATTAGCACTGATCTGTAGTTCTGTGAGCTGCAGTAGTTCTGTTTTTTTCACAAATTCAGATTGCCCAAAACCTTATTTCTGTGGTTACCATGGAAAACGTTCTGTTAAAATAACAACAACCAAGAATGAACAACCTTGCCTGAGCAGCCTTGTAGCGAAAAACACAGAGCAGTAATTTGGTTGCTCCTTGGTGTTTCATACGCAGAAGTCCCATAGGAAATAACCACTGGGTTCTGCCACTCATGAGGAGCATGCTGCCCTACATGCAATGAGCTGAGCTCCAGTCTTTTTCAGTGTCCTGGCCTTGAACTTCAGCTGATATGAAACAGGAACTGATAGTGCAGTGCCTTCTGCAGTGGGGGTTCTTCAGCAACAGCTCTGATGCTTCCAGGAGGGTGCTGCTTATGGACAGATTCTTTGGATGCAATTTGTGCACCAGTAGTACTTGACTTGGTGCAGTTGTAGGATGCTGAGAGAAACAAGTTCATCTTTGTTTTTTAAAGTATAATTTACAACAACCTGCCTGAGCTTAGAACTGTGAAGCCAAGAACACTCTGATTCCAAGATACTGCAGTTTCTTGGAAGTTAGGAAATTTAGGCTTCTATCAAAGCTGAAATATGCATTCCTACATACATATTCCTTTCTGAAATAAAATTTCTGCAATTCATGATTTCTGCAGTGGGTTAACTCATGTTTTACCATTATATAATATGCATTATATAGATACATATATGGAATGTAGATAATCTATATTTTCATAACCTCCATAATAGCTCTCATGAGCTTCTTTGAGGAGCATGTGTCCTTGCTTCAGTTTCATGTATGATTACTCCCAAAATTGTCACAGAGCTGATGAATGTGCTTTTGATTACATCTTTTTCTTTTGTGTTCTTCATCACCCTTATACTCTTAGTTCGTTTCTGTGCTCCCTCCTGCACATCCCCAGTGCTGTTTTTGGTGTCCACTTTATTAACTTTCTGGCCACCTGACAACACTTCCTGCTCGTTGTCCTTCACCCTCTTGAACTCTGCATTGAGGTTTGCACACACGAACAGTGAGTACAAACAAAAAGCAGCATTTTGCACCCTTTCTGCTGTGGCCTCCTACCTATCTGATTAAGTCCAGCATCACACAATGGGGAAGCAGACCCAGGGAATACTATTAAGATGTAAGTAAAGCGTCTTAAGCGCTTCTTATTGGCCTCCTTTGTGGTTAGATGAACTATGTGGGAACTTAGATTTCCTTTTAAGTAGATGCACAAAGAAGCCATTTTCAGCAGGCAGTGTTTAAATTGGAGTGCGCTGAATACAATTTTGGAGCACATTTGATTCCAGAAGAGCTGGATAAAATGACGAGGTGTTAATGGCTGCTCAGTATAGAAGGCAAGTGTCTAATTTGATTGGAGAATTTCTTATTAAGGTAGAAATAAATCTTGTCCCATAGCTGTAGAAACAACCAAACAAAAAGTTGTAATCTTTGAAATTAGACTACGGACTATCTAGTGTCCCTGTAACAAAAGCAGCCCAATTTCAGGGGTTATAAAAAAAAACCTTTCATGAACCTCAGTGATTTATTACATTTTTCATAACAGGCAATGCTTTCTTTTTTTCAGAAATTGGATATGTTGTACATAGATACTAACAGCAGCACTGAATTTGGTTGTGTGGATCCTGCAGCCCCAGGAAGCTTCACACCGCACGCCAAGACCTCTTCTCTCACCACATCTATGCAGCTCTAGCTGAAGTTCACCTCAAGCAGGCAGTGCTCAGGTTCCCTCTTTCAAGACTCCTGGTTCTCCATATGCTTTGTATCCGAAAGTCCAAATCGCTTTTTGGAGATGTTGAGTCTAGAATTCTGCTCATTGACTCATTTGGATTTTAGGAGTAAGAAGCTGTCTTTTGAGTATTGCACTAGACACAGTCAAAATACTAGTTATCACGATGAACACAACTGCAAGGAAAAAGAAACAACTGTATTTCTAAACTGTAATAACATAAAGCCAGAGAGTGAGAGAGTTAAAGTAAAAAAAAATTATTTAAAAAAGAGCTAATGTCATTCTGAAAAAAACAACAAACCAACAACTTTTTACCCGCACGTGTGTGAGCGTGTGTGCCCACAAAAAGATGATACCATACCTCACACAGGACTGTCATTGTCTATTCATTCATTAGAGGTAATTATTTTTAATTTTTGTCCCTGCTGACCTGTAGGCAGATGGTTAGCATGAATACCATTTTTATCTGGACACCAGATCTGGCCAGACCGCAATCTGTTGGGTTTGATCACTACACTGGCAGCTGCTTTACAGACCTGCTCTTTTCGCTTTTTGTCTCTGGGGACTGTAGATTGGATGCACTGAATGTGAACTTCTGCAAAACATGGGGCTTTTTGTCATTTTCACTTTGCTTTCTTTTTATGACCATCCGGTAAATGTCAGTTTTGTTAAATTCTGATTGAACCAAACAACAGCAAAAAATTTAGCTACAAAGTTATTTTTTACTTACATAAAAAGCAAGAAAGCAAATGATCCTTCAAAGAGTTGATATATGTGTGCATGACTATATGAAATGGTAATGCAATGAATTCTATTTTGGACTCAAAAACCTATGTATGCACGCTATTCTGATTACCTAAAAGAGTGGAACACATTTCTAAAAAGGACTAAAAGATGCGGATATTTTTGCACATGGAAAACTTGCATTATCAGTTTTAGCCAACATTTCTCTGTGACATAGTCACATGGTCATGCAAAAGCAGGCAGAATTTTTGTCTCAACTCTATGTCCTTGCACTCCCAAAGACTTGAGATTGTGCATAACTTTAAACAGGTGAGTAATATCCTTATGTTAAATACATTGTACACTATGCTTATTATGCTTTTCTAAGCATGTGTGCAAATATCAGTTACCACTGAGTTATCTTTAGCTTCTTTATCCAGTCCTCAGTTCAGCAAAATTATTTAAAGCCTAATCAATTTTTTTCTGAGTAAAGACGAAGGATTCTGAAACAGGGATCTATAATCTTACAGTATGACTTCCCATTCTATATATACTTGGGCAACTTCTATCAAAGCATCATTTACCTTACTTTCTTTTAAAACTTAGCTCTGGGATCCAGTGTTGCACATATGCAGAGGGAGGCAAGAGTCAAATACAATTCCATGTAGTTAAATACTGTCAGAAAGAGTAACTTCCCAGACACTTTTTCCACACTGGTGAGGGTCCAACTTGAGCCCAGCAGACCATTGGTGTTCCCCCAGTTTAACTTAGGAAAGAAAGCTGGAGTCTTTTTTTGCTCCAGTCTCTGTAGGCATTTTTCATTTAAATATCATTGATCAAAATGTATCAGCAGTATAAGGACCCATAACCTACAAAATCTTTTTTGTGAGTTACAGGCAGCCACGCTTTCACTTGAAGCTCCTCCTGATGCTTTCCTGGCTGGTTGTACAGCTTAAGTAGGAGGCGACGAGAAGACGCCAAAATCAGAGCTTGCACTTACTGTGCCATTACTGTTTGTCCTAGTGAAAAGATCATTTTCCTTCCTGTTAGACACCTGCCTCAGATGGGGAATCTGTTTGACATAGGCTAGTGAGTAAGCTAGCTAGCAAGAAAAAGTTGAGTTCAAGTACCTACCGAGTCCATGCATGTACCTCATTTTGTCCTCCTGTCATTGTCTCAGTTTGTTACTTGTGTTGTTTCTGTAAAAACTGGATGCCAGAACGATTCCCTTTATTATCAACGAAAAAAAAGAGGAAGTTTTAGAAGCTGCTTTATAGCCCTTAACTCTTCACTCTCTGCAAGCATATTTCACTCTGGTTCTATTCTATAGGAGAGAATTATTGATTCGGCAGGGAAATTTCTGCTTCCTCACTAACAATCCAGGATAGATTACAGGGCTGCATTGCAAAGGCATGTGCGTGTGAATAAAGATGGGCAGAAATAGGTGGCACAAATGAATTTAAGGCTTCACTAAGCATGTGCAACAATGATTAATCTTAATGAAAATATTATCTACTGTAATGGTAGAAATAGATCCATATGAAAGGTTTTTCACAGACCAGTCAAGACAGCACAGTCTCATTATGTACGGATAGTCTGAGCTAGGACTCTGCTTTCAAAGTCATTTTTAAGGTCAACAGCCAACTTTAACAACACATTTCAAGTTACCTATCAGTGCCAGGACAATCGAGGGCAGACCTGTTATGACAGCAATGCATTTTGTCTCTCCAGGAATGAGTTTCGAAGTCCAAAGCTCATGTAGGCATGGCTGTACTGTCCCAGCCAGCTGAAGTGGTGCACGCAGATTTAGAACATGCACAGATACATACTGCCACATGTTGCAGTCACCCCTATTCTGCTAACAGGTCTTGGCATTAAGACACAACAGACTTTTTCAGTACTTCAGAAATCTCGGTCGACTCTGACACTCACCCAGATCATGTTGGGTTTGCTGTACAAGTGCTGGCCAGCATGTGATCTGCATGTGCACGAGTACATGTGTCAGTTATCACACACCAAGACAGGATTACCCCTTGCTTGCATAGTAGCCTCATGCCCAGGATCCAGTAAATAGCCAGAAAACATTCAAATGCAACAGTGCTGGCAAGAATACGAATCTTGTAGCAGCTCATACAACAGATCTCAGATCATTTGTGGAGACAGGAATTCTTCTCCTTTCTTCAGGGGAAGACGTATCATTTTTCAAAACACATTTTCATGTCATATAGCATCATAAACTTTGTCTGGTTTTGACCTCCAAACAACCTTAACAAAATTAAACTCAGGCTAAGATGCAGCTCTTGTTTGGAGGTTTTCAACCTCAGAGGCAATAATTTCACACAGTTTGAAATCATTTCAGCTGAGGAGAGACAAGATAAATCTGTATTCATTCCAAGGTGGACCAGCAATGATTGCTCCTCTAGTATTGTGTTAATCAACGTTCAGTTTATAAAATAGACTTCACTTCTTCTCTCCTGTGCTCCCTTGCTGTTTGACAGCAAATGGCCCAAAGTCTCACTTTCAAAAACTTTTTTTTTCTTTTTTTCACATCTCTCACATTTTCACATTGTCTTCTGAAGGGCAGCCTACTGTCTTCTCCTTAATTGTCCCAGCAGCTCTCCTAAGATACAACAAACAGTACCCACAGGACCCTTCCTCTCAGTCATTGGTGTCAGGGGGGCTTACACGTATCTGAGAGCGAACAAGCAGCAACTTCCAGTCTGGAGACATCAAGGGACCTCACCCCAGCCCCCATGTACCTGCACTGCCTGTCACCACCCTTCCTGGCATGGCCACCTCTTCTGCAGTATTTTGCAACAGCTGTGCAAGTTCAGCCAGCCATCACATGGAAAGAAGGGAGTGGATGACAGGGAGCAGTGAGCTGCAATGTGGGTTACTGGGAGAAAGGGGAAAAAAAAAGAGGAAATTCATTAAATGGAAATCTGGCTGCTGCAAATCCTCTTGATACACGAAATCAGCATGGGGTCTGAATCTGTAGTGTGAAAGCCTATGTCCTCTGTTGCTTTACTACTATTTCTGAGGGGAATATAAACCCAGGGCAGCCTGCCTGTCTTAGTGCTGCCAGAGCTCATGTGGTAGAAGAAGGGAAATTTTTGGAAAATGAGTCTATAATGTACTGTAGTTTGTCTAAAAGGTGGGAAAGGGCCATCTCTATTTTAAATTATGCTATATTTTCATTTTCAGCTTTTCCAGTGGACTTAACGAAAAGAGGAAAGTACTTTAAACTGAGAAAAGAGAACCTTGAAGCACAAAGCGACTGCACAGTTTCCCTAAAAAGCCTGCTTTGCTGCCTCTAGACGCACTTAGCAGAAGGGAAGCATATTCTCGTTACCAAAATCAATACCAGTAAAGATCCAGTGGGGAGGTTTCCCAGACCAGAAGTTGATATTATGACCCGAATAATTTCAGAAGGTTCATTTCCCAGCTTGGGAGCAGTGGCTGAACAGAACGTTTCTGCCAGTTTATCACCTTTGTGCCCCTGGTACAGCTGAGCTCCCATAACTAAATGAAAAGTGAATTCCTCTCCCGCTCACTGAATGGCACATTATCCTCACAGCCACTCAGACAAGTCCAGGATACACGAAAAAGTCCTGACAACCTGATTGCTACAAGGAAATGAAGGGGTCTGGCATCTTAGTACTGAGCACTGATAGTTTTGTGAGCATGTGGGTGAGATTTTCTGTGGAAAGGAATGCAGAATTAGTGGAGTCCTGGTGGCTACTGAATTGGAGTAACTAGGGTATTTTCCATCAGTTGTTAACCTCTGCACCCTCTGCCTTTGCTCCAGATGTTTCCTTTCCTTCCTCAAACTTCCAAATGAAGTAACAGCATGTGAAAATCCTGCAACAAAAGAAACTGGAGAAATCCAACATACACAAAGCATTGTATTATGCTGGAGCCAGTGCTCACATCTCACAAATATGAGTACACAGCTTTTTATTTTTTTTATTTAGAAATGGAGCACTGCTGTAGTGCCAGTCCCAGCTAGTTACTCCAGTGCACCTTTTTCCACTGGGAATAAAACCTAGCAAAGCATTCACAGAATGAAACAGCTCTTGGATTACACAATGGCTGTGTAAGTTACCTAGCCTGAGATTTCATTATTCTTAGGAAGTTTATATAAGACATTATTTTCAAGGATGTTCACCAGCGAGGCAACTCTGTTACTAATGAATCAACTAAGTGTTTTTGAAAATGCTATTCTAAAAACCATTTTCCAAACCTTAGATTCCTTAATATATGCATGCCTGAGTAAAGAAAAGTCACTGGAAGCCCAAAGGAATGAGTACGCTGGATTTTATTCTTAAGGACCTGAATTGCCAGCTTAGCTAAGTGGGTAAGTGGAAATGTTTTTTTCAATTTTTTATTTGGTGATTTCCTAAATATCCCATTTTTCTTGTTTAAAACCTACAGAATTATGCTCATGAGGTTCTGTTCCTTTTCCTATGCATAAGAATACTGGCATTTATTATTGTTATTTATTATTTATTGTTGACCCCTGGAAAGGGTCAGCTGCAACTATGAAAATTATATTTTCAAAGGCCATATGTGCCAAACAAGGCCTATTTCTTAGTAAATTATATGACAAACCACACACAATGGCGCTCTCCTGTGTAACTCACAAAACATTGCAATTTGTCATTGTGGACACTGGCCATGTGTTTGACACCTTCTAGTGTGTGATATCTGAGACCAAAATAAGACAGAGATTGAACACAGAATTAAAAACAAACAAAAGCGAGCCCTCCCCAAATCTGCACCAAGCTGTGAAAGCAGAACAGCCTACAAATACTAAATGCCAGTGCACTGAACTGCGTACAATTCTGATAAGAAAGACAGTCCTTATTTTTCATGTTTCCTCTTTCTTTTCCACTGGGAACCATCTCTGCTACTCAGGCTCTAGACTGAAGCATATAAACTGCTGGCATTTAGCGACCATCTGCACCAGCAGTGCCATTACCGGAGGCTGGAGATTGATTTTCCTCTTTCTTGCATGTTCACTTACTCAAATGCCCCAGAGTCTGCAATGGAGCCAGCAGAATATGATGCAAAGACAGCTTTTAAGACATCAAAAGTGAAAGCATCAGGAGTATCATTATATTCTGAATCTTTTGTAGTAGCTTTTTGTCTAATGTTATTGTAACAGGAATCCACCAACTCTGGTGAGACTGCTGCTTTATGACGCTTAAGTGCAGAGCTCAGAGGAGTTTTGCTTTTCCCTCAGGAAGGTGCATGGGTCTCTTCCCATAAAAGTATGGAAGTAATGTCTCTCTTATGGACAGGGACTGCTATTATATATATCTATTTCATACGACTCAGCAGACGGCAGAAGTTCGCTCAGATTTGGAGCTGGAAACCAGCAAAAGGTTACCTGAGAGTGTCAGACCTCAACAAATATATTTATAGGCATGAACAGCATGTTCAAAAATTAGGTCAAGAAGTATTGCCATTCCTAAGCCACTACTAGCAATGCTATAATCCCTCCTAAGAAATGTTTATTTTATTCCCTCACTGATGTGTCAAAGGCCCGTATGAATATTGGGGGAAATTAACTCATTAATTGACCATACAGAATGAGAAGCAAAACTGGTCAGGTGCGAAGACTATGTTCTGAAAAGGGCTTGGCCTGCATCAGCTGCCTTTGTTTCCAGCAAACTAATCTTACTGAGGCCTCTTGGATGCCAAGATTTTTAAGAATCTAGCTATTTAGGGGGCTAGATGGGAACTGTATCCCTCAAGTCTACCTCTTTGTATCTGGTCAGTTTAACTATTTAGACATTTCCTCTTTTTTTTTTTCCCCTCAAGTTAGCCTCACAAAACAAAATCATGTGAATGAAGAAGTGCTTGGCCTTTCAAAATCTTAGAAATCAATCCCCTAAAAACCCTGGTAAGAAAAGGAACCTCCTTCCTCTCATTGCTAGAGCAGAATCACAGAGTATCTTCTGCAAACATGCAAACCTGAGGCTCTAAAACTGCTTTTGTTCTCACCTCTTCTGTGGCTGTAATGACATCTGTATCTCTGTAAAGACTCTACATGTAAAAAGACACAAGAAAATAGATAAACAGATAACACTACTATGCAGTTTGTCACAATATGTATTCAAAATGCACAGTTCACCCTAGGTCTACTGCCATACGAGAGAGTTATCCATTGGTTATACAAATTACTGTACCTTTACACTATCTCTATGATTTAGATATATAATAATATTTCTACTACGGAAATTGTTAACTGTTAATGGAAAAACAACAAACATGTTGGTTTTGGCATTGTTTAACATTTAAAGTCTAAATAAGAGATATAAATGTTAATGTGTTCCTGAGTCTGAACCTTCATCTACAAAAGTATGTAGGAATCCAGCTCATATTTAATATTGTTTTCTACATTTGTATCTAAAGCATTAGACACCCCCTGAGACTGCTCAACCAACACGGTCATAAAAGGCTGGAGGAACTTTTCCTGAAGTTTCCAAGATGTCTCAGAATCTAATTGCACATTTATTCCCATAAATATACCTATTTTTAGTACTGACCTGTTGATATCCCAGTTCTTAAAATCTTTTTGGCTTCCAAGTTCTGTTTGAAATCATAGGTGTTGGTGTAGTAACTTTTAGGATCCTGCAGAGTAACTCATGCCTGGAAATGATTGGGATTTATAATTAGGTTTTCCTTTGGTCTTCTCTTCACAACACGATTTAGTGATGTTCTCAAAGGACTGGGAACTGAAACCCAATTCATTCCCTCAGGTTAGAAAGTGTCTTTCCCACCACTTTCATGCTTTAATCATGGGTACCAAAGGAGACTACTGTCTGCCCCTGAAGTTCATATAATTAGGACAGAGAGAAAAGGAGTGGTCATACTGTTCAAAACACTCCAGAAGATAATGGGAACCGGTGCTTCTGATCCAGTGAATGGCTTAAGTCTACTAAATCAGGAACAAAGTTGTAAATCAAATCCAGATTTACTGCTAATGTCTCTGTCAGTAAACTGTTCTTTCTGTGTTTTTCCCTGTGACATAAGAACAGATGGAGAATGGTTTTAAATTGAAAGGCAACAGATTTCTTGTTGATGAAAAGGAAATATTTCATTTTTAGTTACTTTTGGAACTGACTGCTACAAGATATTATGATCAGGAATGGAATGGGATTCTTAAGGAGATTAAATATCAGAATGGTGACTAGGTATATCACAGATGCGTCAGGCAGGATAAATAACATATAATGTCACGTAAGTGACTTAAAAACACAAGATACATGCTAGCCACTAAGTAATAAGAATCAGGGGAAACAAATTAGAGGTATGGCATGTCTGACCATTGGTTTTCTTGTATCTTTGTCTAAAGCATTAAGCATTAGTCACTGTGAGAGAAGAGATGCCAGCCAGTTCATTTCATTTGATAATTACTTTGCTCTTTGTAAATAAAAGTAGAGAAATCAGCTTTTTCTTTTTAAATATATACTTTTATTATAAAGAAAAACAGTAGCTACACAATCCCGACATCAAAGAAATGAAACTCCATAGGCTTGTGAAGAAAAATATTTTGATTTTGTTATGAAATATTTCTGGCAGATGAAGGCAGAAAATAGTTTTTCATCTTTTAAGCTACCATTTTCCCCTGATTTTAAAATGAGAGAAAAACAAGAACTTTCAAGCAATGACAAGGTTATTTAACTATCTGATTCAGAGCAGACATTTAAATCTAGATCTCCAGTATCCTGTCTGAGTGCAGAAAGTACATTCTCTTTTTCTCGTATTAGAGTTCTTCTTCCATAAATATTTTAACAATAGCATATACTCGTGAAACTTGTATGATAGATTTCAGAGAAGAAATTTATTTCATTTCATTAAATAATGAAGGATTTAATATATAAATGCATATATTTAGTGCCAATTATCTACTGATTTCCAGTGAGTCTTGATTATTTCTGATTCCGAGATTGTACCCAGTGAGTGATGGTTAATGGCTCGGTGTCTGGATGTAGATCGGTGACAAGTGGCCTCCCTCAGGGGTCAGTATGGGGACTGGTTCTCTTTAACATCTTCATCAGTGACATCGACAGTGGGATCAAGTGCACCCTCAGCAAGTTAGCAGAAGACACCAAGCTGTGGTGTGGCCAACATGCCAGAGTGACCAGATGCCATCCAGAGTGATCTAGACAGGCTTGAGCAGTGGGACCAGGAGAACCTCATGAAGTTCAACAAATCCAAGAGAAAGGTCTCGCACCTGGGTGGTGGCAACCCCTGTTGTCAGTACAAGCTGGGGAATGAACAGATGGATCACAGCCCTGCTGGAAAGGACATGGGGGTACTGGTAGATGACAAGCTGTACATGAGCCAGCAATGTGCCTTTGTAGCCCAGAAAGCCAAACATATCCTGGAGATGGGGATGTTCAGCTTGTAGAAGAGAAGGCTCTGGGGAGACCAGAGAATGGCCTTTCAGTATCTCAATGGGGCTATAAGAACAGGCTCTATTAGCAGGGCCTGTTGTAATAGAGCAAGGGGAAATGGTTTCAAGCTCAAAGAGGGTAGACTTAGATTGGATATACGGAAGAAGTTTTTTATGATGACAGTAGTGAAGCACTGGAAAATGCTGCCTAAAGATGTGGTGGATGCTCCTTCCCTGGAGACATTCAAGGTCAGGCTGGATGATGCTCTGAGCACCCTGGTGTAGCTGTAGGTGCCCCTGTTCATCACAGGGGAGTTGGACTATACAATCTTTAGGGGTCTCTTCCAACTCAAATGATTCTATGGTTCTATGATTTCTGGTTTGAATCAAATTCCATGCTTTTTCTATTTCCCCTCTTTTCATTTTTGTTTAAAATATTAGCATTCTTCAACACAACATTCATTGCAAAAAAAAATATTATATTCCTTTGGAAAATGCCTGATGAATTTTATCAGTACTGTCACACATCTTCATATATAGAATTCATATATAGAATTTAGACTATAAATGAGAAACAAGATTTCTTTTTTTTTCCTTCTGCTCAAATGCTGATCTCATAGATTAATTTAGTTTAAGAACATGAGACAAACAAATGATCGAGTCAATAGCATTTTCTAGTTATTATTATAGGGATGAATTACTTGTATTTGAATAAAGCACATTTTTGTGTGATGTGTACAGACGTTATTTAAAGATTCCAGGAAGCACAGAACCCAAAAGTAGTTTGTTCCAATGGTTAACCGGTCTGTCACAAATGTGCTATTCTCCTTGTATGAACAGTATTAATGCATGCAGGAATGCTGAGATAGCCTATTATTTTTTTCAGATCTGTGAAAAAATTAAATCTGAATTCTGTCTACTTGAAATGTAGGTTACCTGAGAACAAGTGGTGCAGAAATAATTATTTTTTTTCTTATGAATCAGTCTTTTGCACTAGAAAATGATTAATGAATTGAGAGTAAGTGAATGGATTGTGTGGCTAATGAGGTCTCAGAAATGTTAGTAAAACTTGTGTGACTCACACATACCTATTGTCTGCATTTTTAGCACTTTAGAGATTGATTAGCAGTGTGGATGAACTAATATTATAGAGACCCTCACCTATATGTGGGCATTTATAGACATTCATTAGCGTGGGGGAACTGTCATACATGTTTCAAATCAGGTTCTTTCCTCAAATAAAGGGCCCTGTGAAGCAGAGGGCACTTACACACTGCAGAGTGGATTTCTCCTTTTGTGATTACCAAAAAAAAAAAAAAAAAAAAAAAAGAGTGGATGTGAAAACAATTAATTCTCCAGTAGTTACAGCAAAGGTGTTAATGCAGTTGCTCAGCTCTTGAGCATTTACACCTAGTAATGAGGAGGAAAATCACTGTGAGCAAAGTCATAGTTATATTCACACTCAGATCTCTCCTCCTTGCCTGGCAGCAGTGAAGCTGCTGTAGTGCAAATGTCAGTTGTGCGGTTTGACTTCATACCCTATTGCCACAGAGAACCACATCAGAATAAATACGCATGCTATGGAGAATATCACTCTGCCCTCTGTGAATTCCCCAAATGCTGCTTGGCTCATTCTCCAGCCCTGTGGCTGTGCATTTTTTTTTGCAGAAGGAAATGTTCCTGAGCCTCCCAAGGCTTCACCTCACACTGAGTGGGCTGGGGACACCTCATCTCAATCATCCATTTAGACCACAGAGGTCTTACAGAAAATTGGCAAGCTGACCTTCATCCCATCATTCTGCTGTGCCTAGTGCTCTTGCATTTCATCATTCTTTGCTGTGAATGTCTTTATTATTTCGGCCCTTATTTGTAAAGTGGCATGTAAACAGATCTCTGTTTATATACATACAGACTAAAATTGATCCAAAATGATTTCCTGTGTGCCTTGTGCCTTTGGCCTCCAAACTGTTGCCCAGGTAAAGGTTATTCTCTATTAGGATGGCACTAGCTGGAGCAGTTAGAGGGTGTGAGGCATTCTGGCTGACAAAACGTCCCTTGCCACAATTCACCACTTAATTACTGGTTTAACGCTTCATGTGACTCATAACTATTTAAGTGATTGTCTGGTGATGGGGCAAAGGGAAAGACTAAAGTTAGAATAAATAAGGAGCAACCTGGAACAGGTCTTCTGCAGTGCCTCCTGATTATATATTTTTAATTGAGACAAAAATTAAGCCAGAGCTTGTTCCAGTTGCACTGTGAATGGAGAGGCTGTGCTGATTTCTTGCTGCTGCTGCATCATGCAACATGGAAGCATGTAATCTGCAAACTGTGCCCCAATGGACAAACCTGTGAGCTCTGCACCTTGAAATCTATAGCCAAGTCAACCCTAATCATAATAACACATTATGGAAAGTGTCTACAGTTAGATATTTAACTTACATGCTTTAAATTTTCTCTCTAGTTTATTTTACAGTGTCTTCCCCTGGGTTATGGACTTGCTTAGAGCATGGTCCAACAGTGTAGGTACCCCAAGGTTTTCCAGGTTCAAAACAGAGATCTGCTGAAGGCAAAATTGAAAATCTGACTTTTTGAGAGATTGTCTGGGAATCTAAAGAAGAGAAAAATCCATTTTCCTTTTAAGACCATGTGTTTCTGCATCTTCTCTGAGGAGTGCACAGCTGTTTGGCTATGTTACTGCTGTGCCTGATGAGCATTCAGTTGCCTGGCAAAGCCTGTGGGCCCAGGCCAAACTCTGCAGCTTACACTTTTGTTTACTGTATTCTTTTTAAATCCCTTTTATGAACTATTTTATTGTGTATGCAATAATACTCTCTTTTGCTTGAGAGATTCCTGGAGCTTTCTTTTGCTTCCCCCTCCTCCCAATGCAAGGAATGCCCATAGTAAAGGGCATACAGCCTTTCTCCTTGAATGTCTAGCTAAATACAATGTAGGAAGAAACAAGAGAGCTAAGGAAACAAGGAAACAGTAATGGAAAGATGCAAAGGAGAAGGTTAAAAAAATGAAATAAATACAGAAAGGACAGAGAACAAAATAAACGTGGCAAAAAATTAAATATTGGGGCTTGTCTGTTTAAATTCTAAAAGTGCTCCACAGCCTCATAATAGGATTAATAGGTTTCAAAGGACTAATAATCACAAGTATGACTGAAAGCCTTTTAACTGGCTCTGCTTAGTCAACCCAGGAGGACTTTCTGCTCCCCTGACTGCCATGCACACGAGTCCTTTTCTTTGTGAGCCCTAACCTTTCATGGGTCATTTTTCTTCATGCCTTTCTCTTTGCTCTTCCTTCTCTGTACGCTTAGGCTCCTCTTTTCATTCTTTCTCTCCATGCTCTGAGGTCTCTCCCTCACTTTCTGCTCCAGTTCCCCCTTCTCTCTGATAGAGAGACCTAAATGTGCTGCCAGAGCATTTTGCTAGAGCACTGCTGAGAACTTCCCTAAGGAAACGGCAGTATACTCCAGCAAAAGAAAAAAACAACAACCACCAACAACAAAAACGCACCTCTACTAGTGTTCAAACCAAATATTTCAATTCTTACCACTGTAGCCCAACTTTCTTCCCTAAGGAGCTGGTCCTTCATGCCACTCTTAGTCATTTGCCTTAGACACAAACTTAGCTGGATGATGCAGAGGAATTCCGCTATTACTCAAATCTTGCTGCTTTGCCATCAATTATGAGAGCTTATTAAATTCCTCTTACAACACTGGGTTTGGTATCTTCTTTGTCTCTAGTAACCAGACATTGCTCATATATCTTATTAAGTTCATCTACAACCATAGGTAAGAAATCCCAAAGTCAATTTCTTTAACTTTATTGCTAGAAATTGTATACTAAATACAGTTCTATCTGTGGAAAATGTATTCCTAAGGAAGCTTTGCTGATTGCATGTAACTTCATTTTTCTTGCATTCACTGTTTTTCAGAACCCCTGAGCAGCCATGACTGAATACTTGGAGATCAACTTGGACAGGAATGAAAATAAAAGGTGCATGGAACAATTTCAGAAGCAGAATTCAAAAGTGTGCATATTTTAACAGGAGAATAAACAGTTACATCTCACTATTTAGTGTGCTGTATTAAGTATCAGAACATTTTGTTTTTTACTTTGCAAAAAACCCAAACTTTCAAAAACATACTTTAACTTTGTAGGTTTGGGGCTTGCTTTTCCCAGTAATAAGTATTAAGATTCTGGTAAAACCCCAAGTCCTCAAGTGTTTGCCCTCAAATTTTCTTTTTTTTTTCTTTTAATTTTTCAGTCTATGAACTAATGGAGCATTCTTCATCTTCCAGTTGAATTGGGTAGCAAGGAGATGTCAGGTTCACACAGCAGATGTTCACCCACTTGTGCTTCACATAATGTGTAATTAAACACAGGATATTGGAAGTTAACAATTCACAGGGGCTCAAAATTGTGCCGGACTGTTTTTCATGTGGGAAATGAGTGGTTACATCCATACATCCAGCTCAGAAAGCCAGCAAAGTTCAGACTGTGGAGTCTGGGTGCACATTCAGATGACAAATTACTGTGTGATGACTGGTCCTTATATTCTTCCCACCATACCAGGCAGAATGCTGAGCTAAACAGATCTTTAACCTCAACCATAAAAAACTGTTTTACATTCTTTTGAAGCTTTGTGCTACTCAGGACTCCCCTATCGACAGGGAACCTCTACCTGTCAAAGTAGTTTTCAGATACTTTACATTGACATTTGTGTGGAGGAAATGGACCTGGGGGTATTAGTTGATGCACCCTCAGTAAGTTTGCAGATGACACCAAGCTGGCAGGAAGTGTCAGTCTGCCTGGGGGTAGCAAGGCCCTACAGAGAGATGTGGACAGGCTGAATCTCTGGGCTGAAGCCAATGGGATGAGGTTCAACGAGACCAAGTGCTGGGTCCTGCACTTTGGCCACAACAACCTTAGGCAACACTACAAGCTTGGGGCAGAGTGGCTGGAAGACTGTGTAGAGGAAATGGACCTGGGGGTGTTGGTTGACGCTCGGCTGAGCATGAGCCAGCAGTGTGCCCAGGTGGCCAAGAAGGCCAATGGCATCCTGGCTTGTATCAGAAATAGTGTTGCCAGTAGGAGCAGGGAAGTCATTGTCCCTCTGTACTCAGCACTGGTGAGGCCGCACCTCGAGTACTGTGTCCAGTTTTGGGGCCCTCACTGCAAAAAAGACATTGAGGCCCTGGAGCATGTTCAGAGGAGGGCAACAAAGCTGGTGAGGGGTCTGGAGCACAGGCTTTATGAGGAGTGGCTGAGGAGCAGCTGGGATTGTTCAGTCTGGAGAAGAGGAGGCTCAGGGGGGACCTTATCACACTCTATAACTACCTGAAGGGAGGTTGTAGTGAGCTGGGGGTCGGCCTCTTCTCTCTAGCAACTAGTGACAGGATGAGGGAATATGGCCTCAAGTTGCGCCGGGGGAGATTTAGGCTGGACATTAGGAAACACTACTTTTCTGAAAGAGTGGTCAGGCGCTGGAATGGGTTGCCCAGGGAGATGGTTGAGTCACCGTCCCTGGAGGTGTTCAAGAAATGTTTAGATGCTGTGTTGAGAGACATGGTTTAGTGGAGTTATTGGTGGTAGTTGGCTGGTTGGACTGGATGATCTTGTAGGTCTTTTCCAACCTAGCTAATTCTATGATTCTGTGATTCTATGACAAGGGTGTTCAGAGAGGCTGGAAAACATCTGAGTTAGCTTCCTATCATCGATCCTACCTATAGTCCTATGTATAGATTTTAAGTGGACTTTCTAAGAATATTAATTAATAAGCACACTTGTTCATTGATTGAAATGTTATGAGACTGTCCTAGTAAACCTAATGAATTAGTATATGTGTAAGCATTTTTAAAAATGGAGATGTCTTTGCGAATAATTATGTTCCTTAGACCAAAATAATTTTTAATATAAGACATAAGATACTAATATAGTCTTTCATCCCTGATTGCCTGACAACAGATCACTTCAGTGTTTTCTTTCTTTACTTTTTATAATAGAGTCATACATTCCTTAATTTATATGTAAAGAACTGGCAAATTCTTGAGGCAAGGCAAAGGCAAAGGCAAAGGCAAGGCAAGGCAAGGCAAAGGCAAGGCAAGGCAAAGGCAAGGCAAGGCAAGGCAAGGCAAGGCAAGGCAAGGCAAGGCAAGGCAAGGCAAGGCAAGGAAAAGGAAAGGGAAAGGAAAGGGAAAGGAAAGGGAAAGGAAAGGAAAGGAAAGGAAAGGAAAGGAA